>NC_051180.1:121728649-121781518 GCF_013339695.2 Rhipicephalus sanguineus | reverse complement strand
TAGATATAGATAGATAGATAGATAGATAGATAGATAGATAGATAGATAGATAGATAGATAGATAGATAGATAGATAGATAGATAGATAGATAGATAGATAGATAGATAGATAGATAGATAGATAGATAGATAGATAGATAGATACGCTCAAAGTCGCAGAAGTTCGCTAAGAAATGCTTCGCATTTAAAAGCATGGCGCTAATGTCCTCTGTAATCTAAACGCGAAGGCAGACGGAGGCACATAAGACCCTCAAAGATTCGCGCACACAATCTCGGAGGCCGTGACGCGTCTCTGAAGGAGTATTCTGACCGTAAGAAAAGTGTTTTTCTTACACCGTGATTCTGACGATTTTGCGGTGCGGCGCGCATGTCCACGCTTGTGTTCCCGCGCTCGCACGTGATTGGCGCGTCTTCCGTGACAGCGCCGACAGCACCTCTTCGTACCTGGGGCGGTAACGTACGTTCGTATCAAACATCGCTGGGTGAAAATCGGTTCGCAACAACCGTACTCTATTACATTGTAGGCCAATGGGCCTTGGCCGGAACCAACGAAACATTTGTATCACCCCGAAATTCGTATGAGCTGTGATCGTATCACCGAGGTTTCACTGTATTCAAGACTGTCTGATGCACTTCACCTCACTGTGTCTCCTGCGGGGATATTAGCGTCATCAAAGATTTCATTTGGCAATGCCCGCCGTTCGATACGGAAAGAGAAGCGATGGTCCACAGCATGAAAAGGGCTGCACCTAGGCATGGGACATTTGAAGAAGTCGTTTTTCCCTGAGGGCCCACAGCGATCAAGAGGGCAGTGCAGCCAATGCTCTTTAGCTTCCTTCGACATACGGGTCTGTTTAACACGTGGCAACACACCCCTACTATCAACGTATGAGAGGTGCAGGTGGAAGGAACTCGAGTTGTATATGCCAGGCTAACTCCGCCTGCTGCAACATCACCACCACTTTCCTCGTTTCTTTTTCTTTAGAGCATTTACTTTTCGTTTTAACATATTCGCTCAACATTTCCAGGTGCGAATATCAAAAGCGAAGACGCATTCGGACAGCGTCAACTGTCCATTATATGCGAATGTTGTTTCTCACTACCGCGAATGACGAGTTCCAAAATGAACGCAATGTGTTGTGATGGCGCGTTCCCTTACGTGTAGCACAAATGCTTCTATTTGGCAATTAGAAAGAGGTAAAGAATTTACATATTCTTTGACTATTGCATTTTGAAGACATTCCAAAATGAGCGCCGTTGTGAATGACACTAATGGCCATCGTCTCGCGCATTCACCAGTATCAGGAGCGAACGAATACCTCCAAAGAAAACAACGTTGCGAAATTCATTCTGTCTATGGGCGCGAATTGTTCTCACGACGTCAGAGGCTGATACGTCTTCTCGAGGGACTGGTGAAGAGGAAAGACGTGCTGCTTGCCTTCTTTCTTTTTTTTTCTTTTGTGCTCTTGGGCCAGTACTCCCCATGCTTCAGAGCAGACAGTTTTATGTGTATCTATTCTACGTTCATTTGTTTGTTTGCTTTGTCTTACGGCAACTTATATTTCTTTGCTCGGGATTCAGGAAGGAAGAAGGTCGTTCTTTTGTGCCAGTGGACCTGGAGAGACGTTGGAATTAGGACAGAAAAGAGACCATCAACAATGAAATGCCCGAAAAATAAGTGCTTGCACTGAGACGCGTGCACCTAGAAAGGCCCCTCCCTTGTGGAATGACATCCATCGTACCGCCTCCGTGTCGCGCACAGGAATTCTCATGCGCGTTTTGTAGATGCCCCACCTGCACTATTTAGATGAAAGGGTTGCAATTCGTGAACGTAAATACGTCTTTGGAGCATCGGTTCAGATAAGTTATGGAGGCCACCGCCGCATTTTCTTCCTTAATACCAGTGTGCGCAGACAGGGATCCAGTAAAAGTAGAATAACTAAACTAAAAAAAGGAAGACAAACATTGGGGGACGCTTAAGCTTCGCCTTTAAGAGTTGAACGTGATAGCGATATCCGGCCCCATCCTCATCGGGCTCTGTTTCGCTTGTCATTATGTTCAGTCGCCCGGTCTCTCACACAGGCACACACATACACACACACACTCGACATACCTATAGTAAAGGTAAAGGTTTCCGCCCTCTTCAGCAGCACAGTGTACCCACTACGCGTGTGTAAAGAGAATGCGCGCACTCATGCGTATGCCCTTTGTAATGGGCGGCATGCTTTAAACCAGCAGCAATTACGGGCGTGATACTTTTTCGAAGTTGCGACGCACCCACTACGTGTTCGTAAGGGAATACGCGCAGTAATATGTGTGCCTTCTGTATAGTAGGTGGCCGGCTCGAAATCATCAACTTGTTATGCAGTTCACATGGTGTGACGCCCGACGGCAATATACGCTTGTACTCCGTTTTACTGCGATATTACATCTAGTACTGTGACACCTGTAGACAGGACGCGTATGTTTGTGAAGCATTAAAGTTAATTTCAGTGCATTTCCAAGCGGTGGAGTGTCTCTGTGCTAGGACACCTGCTTGCCATGCAGATGGTCCGGGTTGGATTCCGATTCGAACCTATGTTTTTTTTATTATTTATTTTATTTCCATCTTTGTCGATTTTTCGGTCACGGACACGATGATGATTTTTCGCTCACAATCACGACGCCGACACCGACACCGACGGCGACACGGGAGTTTCTGCGGAACGGGCTCGCGTTAAAACACAACGATGCACAGATATTATGGAAGTACTCAGGACCAAAAGACGGGGTACTGAACCATGGTACATGCCTAAATACTGCGACCTCTCCCTTACCCTAGCTGGGTTGTTTGAGAAAGGAGAAAAAAAGGCGCCCATACCGAGAAACGCGCACGCAGCTGACGTCCGTAACCGCAGTTGACGGGTGCCTAAACCTTGCTCCTTGTGCAAGTCTTCTAGGTGGTGAGAAAAGGCTTCGCGCTATTTTATCAGTCAGGAACTGCACATTGCATCATTGCCCTCATATTTATAATATCATGTCGAGCACTATGGTATGAGACTTCTTCAGTTAAGGCGAAACTGCACTGCGTAACGCTCTTTCAACGTGCCCTTCAACGTTGAGACAATTCATTGGTAAACGCTCACGTATATCCACTGGCGTCATCTATTAGAAACCAGTTTCCCGTGGTCAAGTCCACACGTGCGGTACTCTTGAACTTCCCTCTTTAATTTTAGAGAAGACCCTGTAGAGCGCGCGTTGTGTTTGCTGGTTTCCTGTCAATTTACAAATATATAGCGAATGCAGGTGAAGTTTCTGCTGAGCCAAAAAAAGAAGTTAGAACAGTGAACAGCACACTAGTTGAAAGGAGGTTGCCCACATTTCAAGAGACATGGCACACTGATCCACATTCTCGAGCAGTTCATGCCGCACTACCATCGTCCATTAAGTGTGAATCTTGCTTCCACTGCCCAGTTGGGCCCCAAGAGCTTTCCTACAAAAAAAGAAAAATAAGAGTAAGTTTTACTGAAAATTATCGCTTTGCGCACGTTTTTAACATCAGATATCTCCAACTCTTCTTTGATTACGCGCTATTTTTTATCTTCGCAGTGTTTAGAAACCGGAACCTGTTATTCCCAGCCTAGCTCTGTATGCCTTCTAAAGTACCCCCATTGCCTCGCGTGCACGTGACCTGTGTTATACGCACGTGACAGCCAAGCACTTTTTTTAAGGCACCGAGTTCTCGACCTCCTGAGAGTGGACTCATCGAGCCTCCTCCTTCCTCTCCCCTTTTCCCCAAGGCCTCCCCTACCCACCTTTTCTCCCCAACTCGGAACCATCTGTTTCCGTATCAACGTGGTGCTCTCTCGGTGTGCTTCAGCGATGGCGGGGTGGCGGCGTTAATTTTAAAAGCCAGTGGCTCGGCACGTGCTGGGGTTCGCACGAGCGGCGAAGGAAGGAAAACGTGCACTGGAGAGATAACACGTCTGGGAGAGAGGGAACACTTGGTGCCACTAGTGCGAGAGCTTTCAATGAGAATATACGGCTTTGGGGCTAAGTTAAAGGAATGACATCAAGTTTAAAGCTTGAGATGTGGCCTTCCCTCGATAGCTTCACGCAGCGATGCAGCGGCTTCACTTCAATTGCCTGTGTTGGTTCTACGCAAATCCTGTGTCTTCGCCGCGCCGCTTCAAATGATTTGTCGTGTGCTCGTCAGCGTGTGATAATTTCGAGCGCCGATCTCAACAGCATTACGTGCAAGCATTTCGTGCAACACTTGTGAGTGACTTTCACCAGTGGCGTTTCAAGTACCGCAACAAGGAATGTCTTTGTCGCGGATCGCGGAGAGCTCCAACGGTCGTTTATAAAGGTCTCCAGGTAGGACTTCGCATGCAATTAACGTCTTCCCACACGTCTCCGCGATGCCGTGATCGCTGACCTTACACAACCAGAGACTGTGCCAACATACATGAAGCGCTGAACGTGCTGTTCTTGGGAGTCTTATAGCGACATGGGCGAGACGCGGCGCCCCTGACGCCTGCTGGGGACGAGACGCGCAGAGCGTCGACAGCGTGTGTGCGTGTGTGAGTGTGTGTGTGTGGGGGGGGGGGGGGGGTGTGGGTGTGTGTGTGTGTGTGTAGGGGGGGCGAGGGAGGAGGGGAGCGGTGAAAAAAGGCGAGCCCGGCGTCATGGAAGAATCGGTAGATGCGAATGAAATTCTCAGCACTGCGGATGTATTTCACCTTGCAGACGACCAACCATTTGGTTGCATAAATCATTCGTTGTTAGTCACCGGTCTGCTAGTTTCTGCGGACAAGATAGGAGTGCCTGTCCTGTCAACAACGTTTCTTCCTGTTCTGTGTTCTTACCAGCCAGCATGGATCGAAGCGAAAATTATTCGCGACGTCGCGAAACTCACCGATTACCAATTGCTCAGTGTTTTCTTCATGACTTCTTCATCACTTGTTCATCACGTCTTCGTCACTGATGGTGGCGACGACGACGATGGTGGTGACAAACACATGACTACACGTGCGCACCAAGCAGACGAAATCTCATCTGAAACTCGCGTCACTGTTTCGTGTGGCCACGTGATCAGATGGGCGTGACCGCGGGAGGTGACCGCACGGCAGCGCTGCCAGTGCTGCCAATTTGCGGGCGTGGCACCTGTTTTGAATCGCGCTCGATACTGGTCATACTAATAAATATTACAGATATTTATATGACCCTCCGTTGCATTATCAGTAACGCATCGTTACTAGATAGTCGAAAAGTAGACACGTGGCCGCAGGAAATGCGACATGCAAAAAGTTAAGTTGATGTCACTGCGCCTTTAAGCGGGCGAAGAGCGCCCTACACACGTAAAAATAGACCAATGACATTAGCAGATGGGACAAACACGCTTCTTCCCCCGAGACGACGTTTCTCTTATAGTCATAGATGGGCTAAGAGTGAGAATAATTGAGCTTGGATGTGAACACTTCACGGAAAATGTTCACACAAAGATAAAACGAATGTACTAGAACGGAAACTGGTAAATTCTTTTTTTTTCTGATTAAAGGGAGCCTGAAAACGAACAATGAATCAGTTTACGCTGAAATAAAAGTTTTTCAGCGTTACCTCGTTCATTTCCGGTTCAATAATTAGAATGTTAGAAGAAAAATTACTGTGAAAGGATTGTGCTCCGAATCTACCAGATAGATAGCAAGAGGACATTGGTGTGACGTCACATATTTCGTATATATGATTTGTATTTGCCGCCATAGCTGCTCGTGAGAAGTTCATCATGTTATGTACAGCTACTATATACAGCTACTCTACAGCTACTATAGATTATCATGTAGTCCGTTCTTACCAAGCGGACCGAGCAGAATCCATCAGTCTATGACGTAGTGGTAGTGTCCGTACGCCACACGTTAACTGTGTGCTCCACAAAATACCTTCTCTGTCTTACATAATTCGTGAAGAACTGTCGTGAAATTTGCTTGGAATATTTTCTGCGCAGTGGGGCGTAATGCTTAACAGACACGTGATGACGATGTCACAGGGCTACGATGTCACTTTAAGCCAACAAAGTGTTCGCGAAGTGCACGTGGACTGCAGCGGGCTTTAGCAGCTCTTTGACTCACGTGTGTAACGCCGTACGTTACGTGCGTCCGTACGAATGCGCTGCAACGCGTTCCCCTCGCAGTAGGTGTTGGAGCGTTGCCAAGTAGGTCACGCCACAGCTTTGGGTTGACGTCGCGCTCCCCTCGCACGCTTCCCTCGCAGGTGCGCGCTGACGTCACTCTCTCCCTCACCCGCAGCATGCTCGCCGTAGCGCCCACAGCTGCCGGCTGCTCTGTCCGCTCGCAACACCTCTGAACGTGTCACTTCTCTCTCGCTTCACCCGTGGTAGTCAAGGCGCAACGCGCGCCTGCTCCGGTCCAGCGCCCGTGTCTCGACTGAAGAAACAATGACTACGAAGTCTTGCCAAACGCTTTAATGAAACTTACACCAAACCCAACCCGCCTCCCGTGTCTTTGCGTTTCAAACAAACGTTTACTCGAGTAAACGCTACACCGAGTTTCGCTTCAAACCGTTCTTCCAGCACCCGCGTCGACGCCCGTTTCAACCGGCTCAACGCCGTGCGCACCGCTGCTGCTCGCATCCCATCAGGGTTCCCTTCGGGGAGATGGTCCAAGTTTTTTAACAAGAAAGTGTTTTATGCCGGGGTCCACCAAGACTTTAGTGACGTATTTCCGTCACAGAAATGACGTCGAAAAAATTTACACGATCAGATTGCAACGAAAAATATTTACGTCAACAGGCCCCGAACCCACGGCCGCTCGGTTCGCAACAACACATGCCGGGCACGCTATCCACTTCGCCACGGTCACAGACTGTAGAGGCTTTACAAACGCGCCTTTTATATCTACCACTCTCCCGGTCGGCGGGGTGGTGTTGCCCTCTGGGAGCGGTAAACTAATTCGTCGTTACTGTGGCCTCCGTGAGTAGCACCTGCAACGCGTTACACGTCCGTCTCATTCGGCGCGTTTTCAATAGAAGTTCAATTTTGTCACGGCCCTAACACACCGCGAGGTGGCGACCTAGGCCCGAGCGTCGTAAAAGTGTCGGCCTCGCTCACAGCATCACGCTTATCCAAATCAAAAGTAGCTCTGTGAGGCGCGCCTGCCTCACATGGCTGTAACGTCATGATGTAGTTCAACGCAAAAAACAGGCAACAGGCGGAGATGCTCAGAACGTTTAATCAACTCGCCCAACAAGCAACGTTGCTGGCTGTAACACCGCGTTCCCCGCTCACGCGCTCGACCCGAGAAAAATCGCGGCCGGGCTACCGGGGCGGCACGACGCGCTTTGCGTTTCCCTCTAGTCCGGCCGTGGTGTTCAATCACATTTTACCATGCCGCGGGATGGCGACCAAGTTCTGCATCCAATATGCGACGCTCTTCTGGCTATCACACCTCGTTCTCTGATTACGCTTTCACCGTTAACTACTACAGCTACCACAAGGTTTCGTGTAATCATTTAACATGGACGTTAGTCGTCGGGATGGAGATGTAGCACCAATCATCAAAGTGGGTGCATCCACGTTAGAGGGCGCTATAGCTGGCAGACATCAATATACATTGTGCAAACTCTCTTATATCAATGTACAGTAAACATTCAGTTACTTCTGTAAGGGCACGCTTTACTTTCGTGTTATTCCGATTCCTATGACGGAGGGATCAACCATTTTTTTTCTGGATCGGCCTTTTTACGTAGCTTTCTTTCCGTCTCAGAAACATGGGCGCCTTGAGAATGCACGTACCATTTCTTTCTCATGACGGGATGATCGCTTCTCGTACTTCTACTGTCGCATCCTAGGCTTTTGAGAGCACAAAGGGTGGTATTGATCGACTTATACTTTCAGCAGGCAACACCTGCTTTTCTCGCTCTTTTCTCTTTGATGCGACGTGAACGTATCCACATGTTCTGAACACAGCCAATCAAACCAAGACACATTTAAGCCACGAAAAGCATAGGAAACAAATAAGGTCCTTTATGCTTTCTTTGACTTAATTATGTGTTGGCTTCATTGTGTCTGACAACGAAACGAGCCCCTCGGACGATTCTCTTTATTTCGTACTGCATCATCTGGACATTGCTTTAAGATAATTTTGTGCTTCCTTTACAAATTATTTCTGCTGCAATTTCGATTAACTTCCTTTCTGAAACGGGAAAGTAAAGATGACCCCCTACAGAAAACCAAGATATAGCCAACAATACCTAGATTGCACTAGTCATCACCCGCGACACTGCAAAGAAGCGATATTTGTCGGACAGGCGCGGCGTATAAGAAGGATAGGTAGCGACGACGATGATTACGTTCGCCGCTTAAGCAACCTAAATGAAACATTAGTTGAAATTCCCCACACGATGCTCTAAAGGAGGTGTACAGAGAAATCAACACTAGCTAGAAGGGCCTCCGTAGCACAGCCTAACCAGCCGCTGGCCTTTATAACCAAATACTGAGATGCGCTTCCAAACATAAATAGCATCATCCGCAAATATTATTCAATATTAGCAAGCAATGAGGGCCTGAGAAAATCCTTCCCCGAAGTACCAAGGTTCGTGTATCGCCGCAATAGAACATTTAAGGACATGTTAGGGTGGACAACTGGGGTGTTGGTTTCTCATGATCCGAGGTAAAATGAGCGAAGACGACGACAGACAAAACAGAGATACACACACAGGGCGCCTGTGTGTGTGTCTTCGTCGGAAATGACACACCTGACAGTCGGCCAACTTCCCACGTGCTCAAATCCATGTGAACAAAGCCTACGACGAATAGAGTGAAGATTGCGAGCTCCCTGTATGATGTTACCAGGGCCCGTAGCCTTAGCAAAGCAAGGTGTACAAAGAGAGGGGCATGTCAGTAAACAAACTGCATCCTTAAGCAAGTTACTCTCTCTTCGTTAGCGGGGCTGATACGCTTCAGTAGGTCGGCAAACACGCCCTTCTGTCGAGAGGCCCAGGTCTTCAGAAAACGAGGTCTTCTTTTCGGGATCCCTTTTTGTCTGTAACGGAAAGCCGTGATCCATGCTGTTAACGTATTGTGCCTGTGCACACGAGTGCCAGCCCAAGTTATCCCCCATTTTTTTCCCTGCATTCCTGACTGTTTGCCTTCACTGTGGATACAGTGGAAGGCTATTTTGGGGGGATCCGTATATGTGCCAATGTTTGCATTGGCTGTCTCTCCGTGTTTAATTTTCTCACGCTCCTTCGTAGACTTCTCCGTTTTACTACAAGGCAAAAGCCAGTGCACGCTGCCAAAAGCGCCTAAATGAATAACTTGCAGTTCTTTCGCTGTTGGCTGCGTTCGCAACAGGATAAAATCTCAGCGAATCAGACAACCTTGCGTCTGTGTCGCTCAATGTGTGTTTCGACGAAGTCACCTGGCGAAGCTTGTAGCAAAGGACGTATGTTTGTACTGAACAAATGGACGTAATGGGTCCTTTTCTATTAGGACCCTGTTATTCTCCCTCATTTGTAAACATTTAAAACATAGCCGTACAAAAGTGGATGGAATGGGAATTTACTTTGTGTGAATTCTTTAATAGTACGGCATTGTGTGAATTTATACACGCTGCCGCTGTATTGCATTTGAACTATTATAATATCTGTAGGTTTAGTTGAATGAAAATAATCTTACTGACTTCACCACGTGCCCCATTTGACATATGTTGAAGGATTACCGGGAGCAATATTCATGTTTGCCTAGAAAAAAATGTTCTACAGTGATTACCGTGCCTCGTAATGCCTCTGGATTCTGGCGTTGGCGCATGTTATCTCGCAGATTGTTTAGACGCAGTCGCAGGTGAACCACAGTCGCAGGTGTTGTGGTTCCATTCCACAAAAAACTATAATGTGCTATACGGAAAGGAAGTTGTCTAATTTACACGAACGTTGAAGGGAGAATCTACTTAATAAAACGACATTTTTATTAGCAGTGAATTTTATAGTATGTAACGTAAATATTTTATGGTGTCAGGTTATCATCTAATATTTCACGTATTCTATTACGAACGAATTTACTTTCCCTTCTCCAAGCGAGGGCCTTATCACGGTTGAATTTTTACATATTGATTCGAACCTGCGGTGCAAAATTGCTTAACAAAATCTCACTCAGGCAAAATTAACATGCTCGTGTCACTTTCAAAGAAGGGCGCTGTCTGGTGTATGGGCACAAAGCTAAAGCAGTAAACGACGTCAGGCGTATTTTTTTAGAAACATCGTCGCAGTTGAAGACCCTAGTGCAGGCTCTGACGATGGTAACACCAGCACAATCCTATAAATCAAGGTTATCGGAAAATGTGGGTTTTAATAGAAACTTTGATGAGTGGCAGGCTTGAGAACTGATGGTAACTGACATAATTTCTGACGTCACCATGACTTCGTGCACAATAGAGTAAATTAGAATGTGGGTTGTATTTCCCAGTCACCTGCATGGAAGTCTTTTCTCAAGTAAATGGTTTCGTAATAATGCGTACGGTCAGAGCTTCGTAATTCATTCGCTTTGAACATGAGCTACGGTTGCTTCAATGTTTCCGCCGCTGTGGGCCTTTTCTTTCGATAATCGGTATTTGTGTTGTTTTCTTCTCTTCTTCGGTGCTCCTTTGCACGCCCATTTTCTTTCACGATGAATCTTTACCAACTAGCTATAGTTTCTGTCGTTGTTAAACACAGAATTGGCTGAAATATCACCTTCGAAAGAGAGTGTATCGACATGTTTCTCGAAAACTGACTTTAAATTCTGTTCAGAAGCGACTAACATATGAAATCTGGAAAAAGCCTTCTTTCAAATAGCAACTTAACCTGATACTTTGTCCAAAGCTCCCCCCTCTCCCCCCCCTTTCATCTCCAACCTTCAAATTAGGCTCGTGAAAATACTAAATGTAAAGCTATAAGAGAAATGCATCAGAACAAAGCTAACGACAACTTTCCTATACCCTTAACAGCTCCGCTTTGAACCCGTTACAAGTGACTGCTATCTTGGCGTACACCACAACCTCCATTGTAATATGCACGTAGAATATGTAATCATTAACACTAATGGCATGCTTGGATTTCTACGCCGTAATTGTTCTTTTTCATATGTTACGCTCGTCAGATCGAAATTAGAATACGCTCGTCCTATTTGAGATCCATCTACCTCCGCATTACTTACAGCCGTTGATTGCATTCGGAACCGTGCAGCTCGTTTTGTGCTTATTAATTACTCCCGCTACGCCAGTGTTACTTCAACGAAAGCTACTTTTGGTCGACCACCATTTAAGTTAATCGGTAAGTACTTCAGCCTAAACCTCTTTCATAATATTATTTACACTAATCCAACACTTACAAATGACCTTTTCTCTCCCCCATATGACGTACATCCAAGGTTCGAGCATAATCTTAAGGCTAAAATTTTCCTATGCCGCACTAACACTAGTTATGCTTCTTTTTTGCCGCATACAAACAGTGACTGGAACACCCTTTCTGCCTCCGCTGCTGCAATCGAGCAACCTCCTTCTTCAAATTTTCCAACTAATAATATATGGTTAGACCACTCCTCTCTGTAATGCCCTGGGCCCTGAGAGTATGAAAATAAATAAATAAATAGTATTTCTTCATTGCACGCAGCTTTGCGTGAGACTAAATTTGGTGACTGCGGCCTTCTAGGTCAGGTGATCTTGAGATGTTTTCTGAAAATAACATATCACTTTCTATATTCATAGCATCTATCGCTACCTTCAATGTGCACACTATGTAACACCGCAAATATAACACGCACTGCCAATAAACCTCTTCTCACATGCAAACATCATAAGGTCTATTAAGGAAGAGACGCTATAGTGTCATGTCTAGCATAGAATTAGGCGTGAAGAGAAATAGTAAATTAACAAAACGTGTATGTTTGGTGACATCGCCAGCATGACGATGCATTACTTGACCCATGCTTGTATAGTACTCATTGAATGCGGGTGATTCAAGAATTGCGTGGGACCAATTGCGAAAGTAAGAATGAGGAAGCACGTATATTAGGCGCCGCATTAAATGTGCTGCTTCTCAAAACAGAGCTGTGCTGTCATGCTGTGATTTTCACACATTTAGAAATAAAAAAAATCATTTCGAAAAATATGCCACAGGAAAGACACATTTTTAAATCAGTCTTTTGACCGCAACAGTACCACAGCATTTATGCATGGGGCATTACAAAATGATCTTCAGTGCTCTTTGCAACTGTTTAGCGAAGCAGTTAGCCAGATTATGCATTGTAATAATCCTTGCAATATCGCTTTATGTTGTGCATGGCAAAATTTGGGGTACATTATAGTGTAATTATCAGACCTGGGGGCCTGCAGCTCTCAGCTATAATTTCCAATAGGTGACGTGTTATTTTGAATTCTTTTATTTGACCAGTGGAAAAAAACACATCGCTCCATAAAATAACGAACACTGAACTGCTCCAGGATTAATAAGATCCTAGGGCAATGGTAGCTCATACCCACACTGACTAGAAAAAATTCCGCAGATCCCACGTACCGTGGGAATCGATGCTATGCGAAGCATAGGCGGGAAAGTGACTGTGGAGTGATTTTTCCACATTGAGCGAAACATGACGGAATGAAGCTAGAGAAATGTGCAAACCGGACACGCACACATATGTTGAAGAGTCGCACATGTGTTATATAACCAGTTGTTTACAGCTACGCAACGATGCCAACAGCAACATGGGTGTTATCAACACCAGACGGGTTGGGCTGATATGTAGTGCTTTCATTCTTCAATACTGGATAGCACGAATTCGAACAGGACAAAGAAGGAACACAGATGCACAGGACTGACGCTTCTCCCAACTAAGCTTTATTCAGAAACATTTCTCTATATATATGCACAGCCGAGTGACACGCGCAGGCGCACCGAACGTACGCTACAGCCACAGTTGCAGTTGTTACAGTTGTTATGCTTGTACTTGTCCGTTATGACGGACAACGCACACACGTTTCAGGAACTCTTGTGCATCGGTGGAAGGGGTTCCTGACAGTTCATGAACAAGGTCATCCTCACTGCATGTGATCAGTGAGCACCAGCAGCTGTACATGACTTTTTATCGAATGCGTTCGTGATCGCGGCTACGAGGGGCTAAGCTTAGTGAAGCGCAAGGTATAGTACATGTGGTGGAAATCGTGGATGCCTCTTACAAAGAAATGATCTATGACGCTTCCTGTCCTGGACCTGGTAACGAGGTCTTGTGATGCCCTTTTCACATCCAAGCTGTCTTTCATGCAGTGTAAGAAGCAGGTGTTGTTGGGTTTTGATAAATCAATGTTGAAGTCACCGGTAATGATGATGGGCATGGGCAGAGGTACTGTAGGAAGCATTGACCCGGGTTTTTGCTTGTTATGTCTTCATCTCCGTCACTTTCTTTGCGTCCACCGCGGTGGTGTAGTGGTAACGGTGCTCGGCTGCTGAACCAAAGGTGGCGGGTTCGATCCCGGCCGCAGCGGTTGCATTTCGATGGAGGCGAAATGATAAAGGCATGTGTACTCTGCGGTGTCTGTGTACGTTAAAGAACACTGGTGAGCACTGGTTAAACCCTGGCTAAAGGACACTGGAACAATGGTGAAAATTTCCGGAGCCCTCCCATACGGCGTCTGACATAATGATATCTTGGTTTTGGGATGTAAAACTCGAACGATTCTTATTATTATAACTTTCCTCGGGTGTAAATGTGTATGTTCGCGGTTAGTGTGTTGATTGAGACTCTGTATCACCCGTGGCACATACCCGCATAACATGAACTCTGATATGCGGGTTTATGCCACACGTGACTGAGAGAAAGGGTTTCATGACGTATGCGACAGGTATTTTGTGTTGTTCATGTCATGACCAGTGAATCATGTTCTTCATGCACAGATCCTCTGTTATGAGAATTTTGGTATATTACAACCTATGGAGACGACCAGGAGGGCGCCCAGACGTAGGCGGCTAGATAGATAGATACGTAGATACGTAGATAGAAACGGCCAAAGTGCCTGAGGTTCGCTAAAAAATGCTTCGCATTTGAAAGGCAGAGGCTTTCCGACGAATGATATAGCACGCACTATAGCCTCGAAAAAAATCCGTGCTGGCATGGAATTGCACGATAAAGATAATTTTAGCTCTTAGGATTGCATTTTTTTAAATATATGACTTTAGAAATGTAGCTCAAGCTTTGTTTTATGAATGTTCCTGGACCCAACTCAATTTTATCTACCTCTTCTGAATAAGAAATGTACATTTGGTTATTTTTGCGATCCTGTACTTCGAATGCATTTGCACGCGAATGCTTAGGCTGGCCTTAATTAACAAAATGTTTCTATTGTAAGAACTTCGGAACATCAGCTCTAGGCTTAAACGTATTCACTATTTGTATTGAACAGTATATTGATACAACCATTTCTTAAACAACTTTACGCCATAACATCTGGACAGCCCGCCGCGGTGGTTTAGCGGTTACGGTGCTCGACTGCCTACCCGAAGGTCACGGGTTCGATCCCGGCCGCGGCGGTCGCATTTCGATAGAGGCGAAATGCTAGAGGCCCGCGTACTGTGCGATGTCAAAGGGCGTTAACGAACGCCAGATGGTCGAAATTTCCGGAGCCCTCCAATACGGCGTGCCTCATAATCATACCGTGGTTTTGGCACGTAAAACCTCAGATATTATTATGATCTGGACAGCAAACGGCTTTAGGTCAAATTACTTGCGCAATTTCGCTTTCCTTTTTGGCTCGAACGTTGTATATTCATGTCTCTGTTGACATAGTGATGTAGGCGCATATAGGAAGTCGTTCTGATTACATCGTTTTTGTGTAATTGCATGGCCTCCAGCACTTTAGGCTGTCTGTAGTCTTCCGATAACGATAAATAATTTAGGAACTCACCGCTTTTTTTCTTGCCGTGTTTGCGTTTTATTGTCTTGTTCGAATGCTTGACCGCTGTTTACTGTATCCCTAGACCTCAGGACAGGCACGTGTCTGACTTTTAAATCAGGGTGTAGTTTCTCCTCTCGGAAGCAACAACTCAGCAAAGGGGGAAAATCACAGCCTTCGTGGATCCGTGGATGGCATGTGGACGTGGATAGGAAGTGGGCAGCAGTGAGAGCCACGTGGCATGCCATTTACAGAAAAAAAAGGTAAAATATGAACAAACAGCTGGCAGAAGCACGAGATATGTTTGTGGGAGTGCCGCAGCTATCTCGCACTGGACGTTAAAGGGCCCTCTAACACTCTTCAACCCCCCATTTTTTACTCGTGGATTGCGTAGACTGAAGTACGAACGAACTAGTGCAGCAAGAACGGCAGCGATAGCGGCACGCAGTACGAAGTTATTCAATTTAGAAATTCAAAATACAAGAAAAAAAATGCCCCTGAACAAATTTCACTCTCTGCTGTGACGTCGGCGCTCCAATGAAATGGGCTGAAAGTCGATCGCACACCATTGTTGCTTCTCCTTTCCAACGTATTGTTTGACGTCGTTGCCATAGTAAAAACGTGGTTCCTCCTGACTTGTTGAACTTGAGCGGGCGCTACTGCTTCGTAGTATATTCGTAGCGAGGCTGGGGACGTTTGTTCCTTATTCCAATCGCATGGGCGGTTAAACACGGTCGCCCCTACGCGGGTTGTTCGGTGAGCAGCCCGAGGAGTTACAAGTGTGCAGCGACAACAATTCAACGAAGAGGATTACTTGCACCGTTTCAACAACAATCATGAGCCTACCGCACATGCGGAAAGAGGCGAAACGTACAGACGCAAAAAGAAGGAAGAGGGGCAAGCGTTTCATATGGTCATCCGACCGGCGCAGGCAAAAAAAAAAAAAGAAAGCCAGAGCAACCAGAGGCGAAATGGCAACCGGTGCCTCTGTCGTTGTGGTTGTAGTGATTTTTTGTTGCGACGGCGGCTATTTGGAGTTCATTGAAAAGCACAGAAAAGAAAAACGAAACACAATAGTAATCTCAACTTTGATGCAACGCCGTTATTACTTCTAACGTTACATTATCCAATCATAGGCCAGCGCCCATCTTCGTCATTTCCGCCCGCAATACATTCTGGCAAGCGCCCTACGCGCTGATGCGGTCAGCAGCGATGTAACGACTTCAACGCGTGATTAAAATACAAATGCAAACTTATGTTGGCGCAACCCGCAAGTAAAAAATGGGGGGTTGAATAGTGTTGGAGGGCCTTTAATAATCGCATTACTAACTGGGAAGAGTCTGCGATTCCGTCACGAACGTGCTTCTCGGTCACTCGGGCGGAAACTGATGCATCCTGCGGGCAGTAAAACATCGATTCAGACTATACGTGCATGCATGTTGGCGCTGAAGGATGGTGCATTGAGCAGAAAAAAAAAGAAATGCGTAAGTGCATCTCCGGTTTAAAAAAAAAAAGTGAGAGAGAAAGTTTCACTTGGAGAAAATAACGGAGAAGGACTAATTGGTCGAGGTAGTATTCACGATGCGTGCTGCTCTGCTCAAAACGTGGTTGCGAGGAAGCTAGCCTTTTGCCGAGACTTTTCTTCCTCCGATGCACGGCGAAATGTGGATGTTACAATCAGGTTTTCATGGTTTCGGATAGGAATGTATCACATGGCAAACGTACTTGAACGGTAATATCACCAGAGATTCTCCACACCTTGCTTGTGTATGAATGCGTAGTCCACACTACGAACTACATTATAGTTTGCGCAATATGTATCGCTCGTTCGATGACTGAGAAACAGGAAATAGAAAGTAAGAGGCAAAAGAGGATGCAGAGGTCGAACAAAAATTGCGACTTTTTATAATATACCCATATGGAAGAGTCAGATGTCAGAACCAGTAGGTTAGATGGATATTGAGCTCAGCAGCAAACAAAAGCAGATTTATTTCTATCGCGCTTGTGATTGAAAGTATGTATGTGATAATGCGGCTGTCGTGCTAATGTGGACTGGGCCTGGTGTATACGCCTTAGCCTGTATCCGACTAGAAGGGCACGACCAGAAATTACTGTTCTGGCACCGTGAAACTGTCGGTGGTTGCACTGTTGCATTTTCTGTAATTCTACGTGTACAAACCAATAATTAACCAAGGTGTCAGGGTCACATGCCTTATAGGTGCGGATCGCGGGGCAATAGTGTGACGCATGTTGGCAATGAGTAGCTGACATTCTTTGGATTTTATTTCTCTTGAGAGAAACGACCAAATTAACAAATGGAGTACTCGAAATCACGTTTATGTAAAGGCAATCAGCTGTGCACAGGATTTTCTATCTGGCATAAAAAGCGTATAAAGACAGGCTTCTTTTTTTCCTTTTCTGTCTGACCTTCTAGAGGAACTCGCTATTTCTCTCCGTATATCAGAGCTTTGACACCCAGAGTCCTCATACGGGCTAACGTAACCTTAAAATTTATGGGAACCTTGTTGGTTAAATTTTTGAGTCGCCAGTCATAAAAAGGGCATAATACTTGTTTAAAAGTGATCGATAAATGAAGAAAAACACTCATGGAACTTTTCGCGGAACTATATTTTCTCATGCCAAATAAATCTACGCAAAGTACAGGCCACATTGGAATAGAATCTATGTCATTATGTCAAGAATGCTGCAAATTGTCCCTATCTTCATTTTGATTTGCGTGTCCGGAAACGCACAAGCAGGACAAATGATCATTGTCAGGTATATGAAAACTACTTGTTACGCAAAACATCAAGAGAACATGATAAGTAGATGAAGCCCTCTGCGCCCCAGCAGGCTCTCATGGTAAAATAACGGCCAAGAGTCGCGTCGACGCAGCCTTCAGTATCTCAGCGCCCCTCTTAGCAGAAGAAATGAAAACGAAATCGAAAGACGCATGTGAAACTGGAAGAGAAATGGGATTACCAGAAGACCCCCCAGTTGTGCATGAACAGTACAGTTTTCGGCGTTCCCTCTTCCAAAAACAGAAAATTTTCTTTCTTTGCAGAAGCTTTCTGTTGGAACGCCGATAGCAGTTGTGATGTGGCTGAACTAGAACTATAAGTCCACTACCCGCCCCTATCTCCTTCCCCACCATCAGTACTAGTCGCTACTTCAAGCATATTGAGATCTCAAGTGTCAGCCCGCTGCTTGCCTCATTGCGAACAGAAGCAGCAGCAATAATAATAACAATAATAATAATAATAATAATAACAACAATAATAATAATAACAACAATAATAATAATAATAATAATAATAATAATAATAATAATAATAATAATAATAATAATAGTTGGAATAGCACTGTCGCAAGAAGTGGCTGACACTGTGCAGAACAACATCGATGCAGAACAAGATATTGTATGAGTGCGAATGGCCCGGCCGCGGGGAAAGCGACCAGAATGAATACACGCTATGGCTACATGTCGCGTTTAGACCTCACCCCTTTAGTTCGATGGCAGTTATATGGACGATGTATCCCGGTTTTTCCCGTCGCTCTCGTGTTCCGTCTAATGTCCAAATCAATAACATCACCCCGAAAATTACATGTTCTACCCGCTAGTAAAAGCCCGCGAGCGTTCGGGACGAGAGCGGCTAAAGCAGAGATGAAAGGAGCAGGACATCTCCGTCGCACGGATGGCGCATGCGATAATATCACCCCTCGTGCGAGGTCTGCTGTCGACTCCTCTAATGCAGAGAGAAAACGCCGCCCGTCTTTCGTCGGGCGAAGGAGCATGAATGGACGCCGGGGGATTGGGGGGAGGGGGTAGGTCTGCGTCGTTCAACCAGAAACTGCGACCTTTGATCGTAAGGGCGCGGTCGTGAGCGCTGGCGCGCGCACTATCTCGGCAGACATCAGAAAACGGCTCGTGTGCCCTTATACGTGCTGTCCTGTCCGCGCTTCGCGTTGAGACGAGAGATTCCATGGAAACTACTTTTTCCCTGGAGCGGCCGTAGTCCCTTATACCTGTAGTAGTAGTAGGAAAACTTCATAGGTTTCTGAGCAAGTGGGTGGGGTCCTCAGTGGAGGGCCCCACTGGCCTTTGCGGCTCGCCCAGCTTGGTCGAGGAGAGCCAGTTGGCTCTCCCGATCTCTGGTAGCAAGCCAGGTCTTCCATTACCGTGTTCGAGATGTTGTCCTCAAAAGCGTTTTGCAGGGCTAGGCGAGATCGGATTCAAGAGTTAGCGGCTAGCCTTACTTTGTATAACATTACAATTTGTTGTTATCACATTCGTTGCTCCGCCCTGGCGGCGAAATTGCGATTTTCTTACGGTGTCTGCATGTCCGGAGTGCAGCGGACGATGGGAACCTATGACCAAGTGGAAGCCACAGACATGTGGAGCCTTATGTTATTTCCTCTTACGCGCTGGCAAACACGCGCAGTTAGATACTTACACACTTAACGCGCCCTTTGCTCTCACTTTCCCTTACAGCAGCAGCGCTTTCTATTGCCGCTTTCGCCAAAAATAATACCATGCAGAGTGAGGAATGGCGAGCCTGTCATATTCGCTGACCGGAAAGAAATATGACTGTGTGGCACTCAGTAACGAGCTTTTCTTTCTACTCCCTTGCTGGTCATTTGGTGGTACTCCGCCATCACTTTTCCGTATGAGCTCATTAGTCAGCCCCACCATACATATGCTTAAATTTTTGGTACTCCTGGTCTCGCTTACGTTGTAAGCTCATCGCCCCGTTAAATTTTGTTTCTCTCTACATGCCACTGTCATTTATTTTTTTTTTCTCGTTCCTCAGTACACCACAGTACTTGACTGAGGAACCGAAGCGTTCGCGAGATTTATAAAGAAACAGGATACTTGGGGTTTGAAGAGGCTAGCCCAGACTTTTATGCATTATGTTTCGCAAGAATCCAAGTGCACTCTACTGGAGTCGTTCGAGTCTTACATACGTAATGCGCCTTGGAGCTATTTTAAAGCAGTGATAATAAACTCCCCGTCCCTGAGACTGCTTGAGTGAGCGCGTGTCTTTCGATTTGTGAAAAGCACAGACTGCAAGTATCAATAAAAAAAAGATTGCGAACTGTGCGTTGTGTTCAGTCGACTCGAACAAAGCTTTTCTTCATTGTCCTGATCGCGAAAGAATTGTGACGTCCGGTAGCTGGCATATATATTCTTTTGCACATTTGCTGTTTTTTTTAGTATTGAAGAGGATGGTCTGACATATATACACCGTATCTTTGGAACATTTTCACCACAAGATTTCTGGCTCAGTAGGCACAATAAATATGTGCTTGCTTCAGGCGTACTTCTGAGTTGAGTGTACTCTAGGGAATTGTCAGATACATAAAAAGAAAAAAGAAATAATAAATAAGGAGCTACACGAAGACGAAAAAAAAAGTATTGCATAGCTAAAAATATGTATACCTTTGACGTGTTCGATCTTATGACGGAGAAATATTCGGTAGGGGCGAATGGCAACACCTTCTACTTGATACTTTCTTGGTTGCTTTTATTTTTTCTGGGTAATTTCATTCATAACCTTGCAAGAAAGAAGAGATACTAAAAGGAACAAGAGGAAAGTTCTTAGAGGGAGATGAAAAGGAAGAACCAAAATAACCGGCAATGGCGACCGTATTGGCTCCATGATTCTCGGTGTCGTTACAAACATAATAGAAATAATACCTAATACTATATTCACTGTCGGTGAACATTGTATTGTAAGCAAATGCTTTGTTTATAATTATGACGTCTTGTTGTGCAAAAGCATAATGCACAAGTAACAGAATTCACGTATACACTCTGAGAGCTACAGCCTGCCCAAGTGAGAAAAAAAAAACCTGCACATGTTTTGCTTACGTAAAGAGCAGAAAACTAAAGATTTCATCGCTTAGTATTTCTTGTGATCGTCGTACTGTAGTACGTAGATTGTTGTTTCTTTCTATTTTTGGTCACTCGCAGTATTTTCTAGCTTATCAATATTAGCAAGGTATCAGTAGGCGCATTTATGCACCTACTGTGTCTGGCATGGCTCTCATGTGGTCGTGGATTATGCAGCGAAATATTTCGAATATGTTCAATAGGTTTGTACGTATGGCAAGAAAGTTCTGTCTTTCTCGTACATAGAACACCACTTCTGAGAGCCATGTGAGTGTATGGGAAAAACTCTTGGTAAAATGGTCACTGCCAAGGAAAAGAAAAAGAAACAAATATGCCTCATCGGCGCGGAATGCTACTCTATAGGTGCTTCGCATTAGCCCTATGTATCGCGTGTCGTGCGCAGGAGCAGCGAAAATTTTATTGCACTTTAATAAAAATCTAGATCGACCAATTTTTCGCTTCTGGACCGATTTGATTTATGATACCTTATGCTACGCTGTGCGGGGAAGAAGGAAAATGTATGTAAATTGAAATGAGACCATGCGCAAACACTAAGCCGGCACAGTTCTCGTTATCATTATTGATTGCGATAATCATGCAAGGCGTCATATTTCTTGTCGTTATGATGACCAGTGTTGCAACTCGGGGTTAGCAGCATCCCACCGCTGCCACCATTTGTTACGGCTCGGATCCGGCGGGATTCGTCAACGGTAGGTGGCACCCGCCGTCGTACTCATAAGCCCATACTTTGAAAAGGGGAGAGCCACACGTACGTGAAGACAGAGGTTTAATTACATCTTTTTTACAAGGAGAACTTCGAGGAGAATAACAAGAGAGTTAATACAAAAGGTCATCGGCTTATATAGCCCCAATTCAGACAACCCTGAGGCACTCGAAAACCGGTGTTCGAAGCTCCCGCCAATCTGGTGAATTCCCGTCCCGGCGTCCGGCCTCAAGAAAGGAGGTAATGAGTCACGCAATGCACTCGTAGGTCGAGACGTACAACTGGGGAACACCAGCGCATCACAATTGGGGCACACCAGTGCGCCACGCACCGACTATTCGAATCCTGAACATCAGCCATGAGAGAGTCCGAAAGGAGAGGGGGGAGGTGTCGTTGACCTCGGGGAAGATGGAGACAGCTCAATTGAGCACGTGCAAACTTTCAGGTCTGCGTTCGGGTAAAAGAATGCAGTGGTTTGGTGAGAACCTCACCAGATGTGCTATCCCATGCTGAAACACCGCGCCAGAAAGGGGTGTCCAAGATTCCCCCGGTGTTTTGCTCGGAACACATCTACGGCAGCATTCCAGGCTCGCTCGACCATGCGGGCATAAGCATTCTCAAAAAAAAAGAAATCCGGCGCCCTGTGCGTCCGTCCAAGCGCCGACTTATGGGCAAACCTTCTGACTGACAGGCCCGATTGACAGGATCACGCACAATGGCACTTGCCAAGACGAATTCTAGAGTCTAGAGTATTCTAGAAGGTGAATTCTAGAGTCTATAGAATCTAGAGTATTATCTTTTTCACCATTTTCATAGATTTCGCCAAGGCATTCGACACTGTCTCAAATCCTAAATTATTGCACAAGTTTTTTGCCATACTAAAGAACGTATTCTCGGTTGGCTGGTTGTCTGACTTTCTTTAGCAGCGTTCACAGTCTCTGTGCTTTAGCTCTACTAACTCGCCTTCGATGCCTGTTTCATTAGGTGTTCCCCAGGGTTCTGTGCTGGGCCCCCTCTTATTCCTGCTTTATATTAATGACCTCCCCTTGCACACCCCTGTAAAATACGCCTTTTCGCAGATGAATGCGCCCTATATCATGCTGTTAAATCTCCGCTGGATCATGCCACTCTCAACAATTATTTCTCTCACTTTTGTAGCTGGTTCAAATCTTGACAAATGAATATTCACTTCTGCAAGACCGTTGTTATGTCATTTACCCGACGTTCATGCCCCTTGACTTTTGACTATGGTTTTATTAATGTTAGTTTGTGCAGGGTGAACGAATTCAAGTACCTCGGTATCCTTATGACACTGTCTCTCATGGTCTAAACACATTGACCTCACATGCAACAAGGCTCTTAAGAAATTGGGCTATTTACATCATACGCTCCCAAGAAATCAAACTGCTTACCTACAAAACTCTCATTCGTCCACTCCTTGAATATGGTTGGGTGGTGTGGAACCCACATAAGAAATGTGACATTAAAAAACTAGAATCCGTTCGAAAAAGAGCTGTGCGTTTTGTATGCAAATGATATGAAAGGGATTTTTCTCCGTCGAATTTTCTTCCCCAACTAGGTCTCACCACACTTGCGAAGCGTCGCCACGTCGAATGCCTGAAATTTCTTTACAGTCTAATCAATTCTCTCCGCCTCGACACTCTAGACAGTTATCTTAAGTTCTCCAGACCATTATCTACGCGGAGCGACCACGCCATTAACATCACAACTTTTTTCACCCGCACTGACATTTCAAATAAGCTTTTTTCCTGCAACTATAGAAGCCTGGAATTTGTTGCCCGGAAGTGTGCGTTCCTTACCACTCAAAGAATTTCTGGAAGCCTGTTCATGAATGTTGATTTGCTGTTATTGTTTTTCTTTCTTTTCTCACTCCTGCAATTGAGGCTGCAGTATGTAAAAATAAACAAATAAAATAAATAAATATTAAACTAAATGCCAGACCATATATGAAGGAGAAATATATGCAACTGCTGCTTTCAATCAGGCCTTCCAATCGTTTTGATAAAACACTTTTCATGCACTTAACAGCTGATAATGCTTGCGACGATGTGTATATTTATGCCGCTAATATATTTAGCTTCCCACAAATTTCAGTTGTGCCTGAGAATGGTGGTGGCATAAGTTGTATTCAGATGCTGAACTAGTAACTTTTGGCTGCGAATTAACAGCAGGTAATTGTAGTCGGGAGTTTTTTACCTTCATGTTCTGCATCCAGAAAGCAGATTCTGGAAGCACAGTCAACGTGTAATATTCAAAACAAAGAGATTATAATTATGCAGTTAGTAATAAGTGTGATGTTTCCACAAGCTCTACGTGGGGAATTTAATTTCGTGGGAGGACTAAACGCACCGCCAGCTTGACAAAACTAGAGTGGTTCTTTCGTGGCACTTTACGCTTCCGACACTGCTATTTTACGAGCGGAAGCCGCGTGGAATGAGCTCAGAATAATAAAAGCACGTTTCATTACGATGCACTACTTTTTAACTTTGCGCTGCAAACACATGTTGCCGCGTACTTGTGCGATAGCGGGCCCATGTTTTTTGCGCGCAAAATTGTAACTACTTTATCAATCGTAACTACTTTATCATACAAAATAGCCATCAACGCCAGGCACAGAAGTACAGCGAGTGCTGTTTGTCAATGAAGAGAGGTGACACGGGCTCCCAATGCTCTCTCTGAAGCTGCGTGTTTGTTCTTACAACCAATATAAGTGCACTATATTAAAGGGTCCACTTGCTTTTTGCACACTGCATTTTTCTGACCCAATATTTTACACATGTTAACTCTTACCGGTCTTGTTATCATTTTCTTTGGCGGTTATATCAAATGTTGTTGTTCCGCGAGCACTCATAAAATTACTGCCTTGGTTGCGAAGATTATGATGATCTGCACCTAAAAAATGTATGAAAAACATTACTGGCCTGTAAAGCAATATTTTTAAGTACTTTTATTTATATACTTCGCACCTGAATTGCGCTTTGTTTCTTTACTTTCTTATCGAGATACAATCAGCAGCAGGTGAAACCAAGATTTATGGCTAATCGCTGAGAGTGCTTCATGAAATAGAAAAAAAAGCCATTCCCGCTCATTCCCGCTAATTTTTTTTTGCGCACGGAACAACGCCACACACTTTATGAGCACCTTTTGCAGATTACCTAGCGGCGCATTCAGCATAAATGTTGTGCAATTATATCCTTTAGCTGCTTTCGGCAGGTGTTTGTGCGAAAAGAACATCGTTTCAATTGTTTTTCTTTGTACGCTGTGCAATTTGAGGAAATCTTTTCCTAATTCAGATATGAAAGCACTGTGATCCAGAATTTTCGAATATGTGAAGGCTGTGTATGAGTGAACATGCCTAATTATGCTTCGTGAGTTTGACGGAACAAATTTTCATAAGTATAGTCTTTTGTATGGAAGAACTAAACGTTAAACACATTACTTATCGGTCCGAACGGAACCTTGGACCGATAATAACGGCTAATAACTATTATCTCTTAATTACGCGGGTTTTTCGTCTTATTGCAACGTCAGTTATGGGGAAAAACAGTCATAACCAGAACATACATTTGCCCATAATTAATGGAACGCCAATAAGCAAACACTGTTCCACTAAGTAATTTTTCGTGTAGCAAATAGCTGGCATAGTATGACAACGACCAAGGGACATTGTCAAAGGCTCCTGTCACATCTAAGAGTATGGCAAAACGTAATCACTTTTACGTTATATTTAAACGGAACGTATATAACTAGATCGATGTCGTGGTCAAAAAAATTCCATGACGTCGAAATCCAGACATGGCGTATAAGAAAACCACGAGCAGTTCAAGCAAAAGCAATCACTACGGTGAGGGGAACCGTCACTTTAACAGACACGTATAGTAACGGGGCAGCAGTTACTATACACTTGCGAGAACCGAACCGTAAGATGATGAAGTATTATTTTTTAACTTGAGTCGTTCTCTCATGTCACTTGGGTGCCCACAACATACGCTTCAGACACTGCTATTTTACGATAACTGTTGCCCCGTCACTTCAGTGCAGTTGTTAAGGTGAAGGGCACCGACCGACCGACCGACCGACCGACCGACCGACCGACCGACCGACCGACCGACCGACCGACCGACCGACCGACCGACCGACCGACCGACCGACCGACCGACCGACCGACTGACTGACTGACACAAAAAATAATACAAAAGCCAGCAGAACACCACCGCTGAGAAGAAATACAAAATTGAGTTAAAACGTTATTGTGGGTTCAGAAAGCGCATACCAGTGGGGATGACCCTTTGTTTTGCACTACAGTTGAACCCCTCAATAACGAGTGTCCTCAAGAACGAAATTCTTGCGGCAAGAAAGAAATCTGGCGTCCCCGGCAAACGTCAATAGAGTACGGTGCATTTGTTCCCTCTCGACAGCGAAGATATTTTTAAAAGCACCCTTGCAATAACGAAAGGTTCAGGTAGTGATCCGCTACGTTGTTTTCAACCCATGAGCAAAAGGGAACCCAGAAGTTCGAAAATACCAGAGACGGAAGCGGGAGTTTCTTCTGCAAGCAGCTATGACCTGCAGCCACTGGCTGGAGCATGGGACGCGCTTTGCCGTGTCTATGGGGCGATACCAGACGCTGTTGAATTGCATGCATCTTTGTGTGCTGACACCGACCTGATCGTGCATGAAGAGTTCAGCGACGACACTGTCATCGAAAGTGTGCGTGAAGAATATGCGAGCGACTACGAGTGAGGAAATAAGTAACAAAACTCAAGTAAGGCAAATATCTTCGAACGACGTTCTTGGGGCTTGTGACATCATTCGCACTTTTCTCAGCGCCGGCCATGACGACAAAGCTATGCAAAAGCTTACTAAGCTGCGAGGCTCGAGCCGTCAAGCTCCTTCAAAGCAACGTGAAACATAGCAGGATGAGCGACTTCTTTAAATAAATTTTGATTGTGCGAAGTAACTGGCGTGCGCATTTTCGTATTTTCGCGACAACGAAATACTCACGACAACAAACAAAAATCGCTTTCCCGGCGATATCGTTATTGAGGGGTTCGACTGTACTACCACAAAATCTAACAGCCGTATATGCATTTCGCACCACGAGAATGTTGCATGTAAGAGCAGCGGATACGTTCTTGCTGTTCTACGTATGATGTACGTTAAACTTCTCGTTAGGTTACTTATCTCACATGCGAATGTTTCAATGAAATTTTTTTATTTGGTGCAGAGTACGATACTTTGGTTATTGTTTTTCCGTTTTTGTTTTGCGTTTCCGTTTTGGTGTTAGTTTTTCTATTTGAAAGAAACATAAGTGATTCGGTATTGGTGAATATTTTTTTCAGTAGTACACACAAAACCTTAGGGCAAAGAAAAAATCCACAACTGCTGACTCAAAACTGAGTTCAAGTCAGTGCTTGTTGAGTGTGCCCCTCTTTCCTTGTTGTAGTTTTTATTTCGCGTTGTTTCGTCTTCTTGAGAACTTTCTTAAAACCTGGAAAATCACCCCCAGAATGTTGATATATACACGTGGAACCATAAGAACCAACAGAACAAGTTGCTTGCATGTATATGAAACGTGGCTTCTACGAGAGGGGAGTGTACACTTGTGAAGCGATGAACTTTGTGGTACGAAGAACATACTTAAGTGGAAAAAATCACATCGCACTGAAGTGCTAAACTCATAACGGCGTGAACTTATATAATGCTTTGTAGTGAGCTGTGTAGTTTATTAACGTGTTTTTTTTAAAGCCACAGGTTTATTACACCATTCCTTAGCAACAGGAAAGGTTGAAAAAGTATAGGTCGTTGCTGTGGTATGCCGCAATGTATATTCGTCCGCCGCATGTTTGTAGAAACTGCTATGGAACACTAGCGAGTAAAGTGCCACACTACTAAGATCGAGTGCGCGGTTTCGACGTCTTACCCCGGCAGCCGCATTTAGACTAGGGCAAAATGCAAGAACGCACGCGTACTTACGTTTAGATGAACTTTAAGAATTCCCAGGTGGTCAGAATTAATCCGGCGTGCCATTTACGTCATGCCTCCTATCGTGGTTTAGGCACAAAAAACCCCAGAAGCAATTGTGATGATGTTATTGGAATATTAGCGCTAATTGCCTTTTTGTTATGTTGCGTGGTCTCATGTTCATGTATACGCGTAGCCACATAATAGATGCAGACACATATCCACAATGTGCACTATTCATGGTGCGCCCAGCTGAGGTTCAAATCAAAAAGTATGCTAAGGACAACCACAAACGAACACACACTCTGAACATACTTGAAGATCTGCACCCTATCCATCAGCTTTTATAAAAGGTACAACAGCTACAACTAGAAGCCCCATGAATGAAAACCTGGAGAAGCTACGTTTTTGCATAAGTCAAGATCGGCACTATCGCCGCTCCAGTTCCGCGTAGTATGGCGACCTGAGCAGTAGTGCTGAATTCACGAAATATCGTGAAATATTTTGCGGGATGTGTAAAACGAGCATTAAACGTAGGAAAAAAAATCCTTGATTTCTCTATCACTCTTAGAAGCGTCACACCTGTGTCAGATACCGCAGAAAGATTGTACGAATGCATCTGTCATGCCATTGTAACGATTGTCGATGAATGATGTCTAACTTACCGTAATGTCGCAGTAACTCAGAGGCGCGCCGGGTAGATCAGGAGAAAGTTGAAGTGAGGGTCAGAATTCTGAAATAATATTAAAGATTAACTACAGGATTGCCCAGTCAAAGCGCACACATGACATATGTGGCAACAACAAAGCGCCCATAGCAGTGCCCTATCTGACAGAATGGAAGGAAAGGACGCTCGAGCTTCGCATTACATCACACTAGCCGTACACCTACCATTTCACTTCTTTCATGTCTTTATTTTCCCGCATCTTACTACTTTTGTGGATCAGTCATTCCTTATAAGATTCTTTGGCGTCATTCTGTGCTTTGCTTTTCAAGCAAAAGCCCCCGTCGAAGTAATCATCCATTGCCAGACCTATGCAAGAGATTGTTGCCCAGCTCGGATAACAACCAGTTGCTAGTGACGGACACGCTTGTTAAACCATTGCGTCTACATGTGTTCTAGTTGGGGTTGAGTGTAGTGACGAGCGGAAGAGAAGTACAGACAAGGGATTCACCATGATTAGCATCCGATGGTTTATTTATTTATTTATTTATTTATTTATTTATTTATTTATTTATTTATTTATTTATTTACCTAGTTATTTCATACTGCCAACTTGTTTTACAAGCCATAGACAGGAGTGGAGGATTGTACAAAAGAAAATGTTGGGCAATCTGTGAGAACAATTGGAAACAAATCTGTGAAATAAAACTAAGAACAGTGTTGAACAACCTTTACAGTATGTGGAACACAGGAAACAATAGAACCCAATAGTATATCTGTTGACAGAGAAAAAATACACATCCACGGAACTAAACACACACACTCGCTCGCGAAACGAAATGACGGAGACGGAAGATGCGCGCGGGTCCCTCTCTTCTGGCTCCTGCGCGCACCCGCATCAAAGGAAGGATTTTGGAGAGAAAAACGATCCGGGCTCGCGCAAAAGAGCGCAAGGGTTGGAGACAAAAGTGGCCGGGCAGCGAGCACTTGAAGAACGGTTCCACGCATTTTCTGTGAAGGCTTCTACGTTGCCTTACAAGCACATCTCACGGAGACTCTCATAAACCGTGCACGAGCGCAGAAAGCATAGGGGAGGGGAATATTTTCAACGTCTCAACGCCGAGATACAGGCAACGATATCTTATGCGAGAGTGGGGTTATAATGGTGGAAATCTAAAACCAGCGCGTGGTCGTCTGTCATGGAGCTTGAAGAAAAAGGGCTTCCATTTATGGCCTGCCCCGCTGGAATTATTTTTACGGGCGCCAGGATGCTTGTGAGAGTTGACGCATCGTTCGCAGTGCGTAGCAGTAGCTAGAATACAACGGCACTATTCATGTTTCTCATTAACCGTCTCTCTCTCTGATGTGACCATAGTGAGGATACAACACATAGGAAAATGGCGGGAAACTGTGATAATCACCATAAATGTAACAAGCTTCAATTTGTACGTCTGTTCACCCTAAGGTAAATTGTGTTTCTCTGCTCAGTTTAATAGCTATCTGCCTCTATTTTAGACTGCCTGTGTAGCACTGACCGCTGTACGTGACAGGCACGCTCAAACCACCAAGTAGCTGTCATTATTGGATACTATGCGCGGCACATGTTCGCCTAAAAATAAAAGGTCTTGTTTTAGAGGGCAGCTCTTAGGCGCCCGTTTCTGCGTTGTGCGGCGTCGCCATCGCCATCGGTGGCGTAACCAATAGACAAGAAAAAGATAAAATGAGAAAAATATACCCAGGATCGAATGGGATTTGAACCCGGGCTCTCAGCGTGGCAGTCGAGTACTGTACCTCTGAGCCATGCCGGTGCTTGGAACTCCTCTCTAAAAAAGCCCTGCACAGGCGTCATTTCGGGCAAGGAATCGCGTTAACCTACGCAATATACCGTGGCAGAAGAGTAAAATAACAACCTGTCATCACACAATACTAAACGCGCAACGAGTGTGTGGTTTAATGCTTTCCACCCACTGCAAAGTGCTCAGGCATAACTCTTCATCATCATCAGCCACATGCAGCATCAGCGAGGTGCACATAATACCCCGTAGATGTGCAGCGAGTAGCTCGCTTATCCGCAGAAAGACGAATAATGGCGTAGTGGGTGCTGTCCTACTTCACAAAAATTAAGGTTTATACCGAATTCGATACTGCGATTCGTCCTAGTTGGAACATATTCATCTTGAAATATTTGCGCAGGCACACGGGAACGCAGAAGAGACACACTCACGGGCGCCCGTGAGCGTGTCTCTTCTGTGTCCCCGTGTGCCTGCGCAAATATTTCAAGTATTCGATACCTTGCGGAAAGCCAAAACTTCAAGGACAGCTCCCCTTGCCCCAACACGAAACTACGCTCATAATTCGCATAAGGCAGTATTGTAATCGTGGATGAATTTTTTTCCTTGTATTGTTCACTGACTTCCTTGATAGGTGCGGTAGAAGTTCAAGTGACGTTAATGAATTCCGCAGTGTCAAGAATGAGTCTACGTAGTTGTTTAACTTCAGTTGGAGCTAAGCATCACTACATAAGTGTTAATAATGAACTAAAGACACCGAATAACATTTTCGTTGAAAGATGTACGTTGTGCACTTCATAAAATCTGCTAAGTGAGGCAGCACATCATTCAAAAATATACAGGTTAAGTATCCTTTCTGTGTGCCTTTCAGACAATTACAAATATTTGCTGCTATAAAGGAGAAATCGAATTCTTCCTTTATGACAGACAAGTCTCGAGGGGGCGACGTTTCGTACGGTGGCGCATTTTCAGGAACCACCATTCAACTTATGTGCCTTTTTTCTCTCACATGTCAGCACGCACACTGGCGTAATGCACACGCTGTCTCGTCTATAGGCCTCGTATACACTTGGGCGAGCCCATCGATTGTGCCCTCTATTTCAAGGTACACCACGCGCCGTAGTACCAACGGAGGAGAAACCACTGGGATTGTCACTCGCAGACTGCCAAGTGTCTTGCGAAATTCTTTGTACAGTTGCCAGCTCTGAGTGGAAGTATGCCAAGTTCGAGTGGACTAGACAAGTGAACGTTATGGATATTGAAGCCCAAATAGTAATGATACGTCCGATGCGTGTTGCGGCAATTCTGGGAATCTGATGGTCTTCCAGACCAACGTTTGGGGCCGAACTTCGGAATCTTCTGCTTTCATTTTATTGTTATGCAATTTCAATACCGCTTTAGGTGTGCCTCATTGCTTAGAAGCAATTTGCGTCTGCACGTTATTTTGGTGTTACAACATAGCATATTTGAAATTGTAATGATGTAAGAGTTGAAATATCTATCTACACCAATGACATCTGCATTTGGATATCTGGATACCAACGCAAAACTTGGCCCGGATAACACAGGGCGGCATTTCAATCATTGAACGTCACTTGTCAACGCTTGGCATGTCATTGTGAGTGGAAAAATCTGTCTTCATGCATTAACCGGAAATGAGGCGGAAGTTAACACAGCTGTCGCTGAATATTTGAGGCCACTCAATTCGTTGCGCAGAAAGTGTTCGTTTCCTGGGCTTTAGCATCGACAACAAGCTACTATGGCGGCGCACGGTTGATGTTCTGGGTGCATCAGTGCGAAGAATCAACACTTTTCGTCGCAGGGCAGGAGTACGTTGGGGTAACAATCCTACGTCCATGCTTATACTGAATGCTGCACTCATTACAAGCCGCATTGTTTACCAGCTACGGCTGCTATCACCCTCACCGAGCCAGATCGAACGCTTGGAGGCACTGTACACAAAGCGCCTTTGCTTTGCGATGGCAGTTCCTCAGGCGCCTTCAAACTAGAAGGTCACCAATGAAGCCGGGTCTCTTCCGCTCCACCTTTTGGCGTCTCAGGCCTTGTTGATGCAGCTATTGAGGCTCGGTGAGTGCTGTGCAGGCACGGCGCTTCTCCGGCGGCTAAGAACAAGAACTGGTTCACATTTCTGAGCGCCGATGAACACATTTCCATATTTAGGCTTGAAATGGCCTTAACAGAGCCGTGTTGATCCGCCATAGTGTTTTGTGGACGTTACCTGCAACTTCAGTGTACGAGCTACCGGTCAAACGCACCGTTTCAGCTGCGGAAGCAACGAGTGTTGTGCTGGACTACTTGAGTGCTATGTACCGCAGCCCCCTACAAGTCTATACACGACGCGGATCAGTGTGTGCACAAGCAGATAGCTGCGCAGCGGCTTTCTGCATACCCTGCCTTGGCATGTCATGGTCGTGGTCGTGCCATGGTTGTTTTGTTCACAACGGTAGGAAGCTCAGCAATCACCACGGCATTGCGAAAATTGCGATCCTCTTCGGCACTAGATGTAGTAGTGCTGACGGACTCAAAGCCGGCGTTACAACGACTGTATCGCGGCCTACTTCACGAAACATTCACAAGGCGATCGCTGGAACTAATAGCTTCAATGTAATGTTCCAGTGGATCCCTTCGCATGTTGGAATTAAAGGCAATGCAAGAACTGATGCTATTGCTCGCGAAGCGCGGACATGTGTTCCAAAATTAAGAGCTGCCAAAACATGTCAGAAGAATAAAAACGTAATCCACAACCACTTCAGGGCGATCCACAAGAGCCCACATCCACCATGTGTCATCCACGAACTTTCTTCGGAACAAGCGACGCTGTTATACCGCATCAGGACCGACTGCGCATACTTGGCTTGCTCATCCAACACTGGGCGATACGCTTGCCCGCTCTGTGCTTTCCGCGGTGACATCGCGACATTGAACATTTTATTTCGCTTTGCCCGCAATTTTACGGGGAAAGAGCAGCGATGGTCCGCAGCCTGCAATGGGGTTGCTATAGGCAACGGACATTTGAATATGTCATCTTTTCCGAAGGGTCCGCGGCAATGAGGAGGAGCGTGCAACGAATTTGGATTGACTTCCGGCTGTTTAACACGTGGTGACAGACCCCTACAATTAAGAAGATGCTCAGGCGGAACAATTGCCGGATATGTAGGCCAGGCTAACACCGCCTGCTGCAACAGCGTCAACACCGCCACCACCTACATGGTGCCTGTAACAGTATTTTTTTTCGAAGCAGTTTCCATCAGGGGCGTGGCTGTATGGTAAAACACTGGCATAACCAACGCAGAAGGCCTGGGTTCAAGTCCCACTCGAGCCGAAAAATTTATTTGCGTCATTCTCAATACTGCGCAAGGATGACACGCAAAATCGTGAAGCGTTCCACATTTTTCTCCCACTTCGACGACCAGCTTTGGGCGACCCAGCAGGCCCGCGAGGCGGCGGAGAGGCAAGACCTCGACGTCCCCACGTGGGAGGCTTAGGCCCAGCCAAACAAATTGCTGGTCTCAATAAAAGTTTATTCCTCCTCCTCCTCCTCATTCTCAATTTTTTGCTCTGGACAACGCCCATTTTTCGATCACAACCCAGGACGCCGACGCCAACACTGGAATTTTCTCAAAACGAGCTCTTGAACGCTATCACTTTATTATACTATTCAAAATGGGCGGGCGGAGGGAGCATGTGTCATAGCTAACGAACTGAGATTATATATATACATATATATATATATATATATATATATATATATATATATATATATATATATATATATATATATATATATATATATATATATATATATATATATCCTGCGAGGTGGTATCAAAACTTCGTATGTTTGAAATCGCAATTTGTTCAAACTTGATGCAGGCCGGGTACTGCTTCCTGTGGGCGTATAGTGAGCCCCTATTGACCACATTTTCGTTGCCGCACTTTGTTGCATTATTTCACAATTTGCGATGTTCTTTTTATTTCGTTCACGAGCATAATCACTTCCATTACTGCCTGCAATTCTCCTTGCAAATACCGTGAAGGTAGCTTCAAATAAGTAGAGTGAACTTGCACGAGTATAGTTTCAGTCACGTAGCCAAGCCTCATCTAAGGAAAGGAAAAATATAAAAGACAACGCAGAAGCCAAATCCGGGTATACGGGTATACCAGTGGGGCCCTGATTCAACTTGAAGACATAAGGCCAAGTTTTCGATTACTTCCTCCTGTTCTACGCTCTTACCGGTCATCAGCCTCGTAACTGGCAAACACTTCCTGCTCATCTGAGGTTCTGCCTCCATTCGAAGCTAGCGAAAACATCTAAAAACAACACAATGAAAGACGGAGTGCAAACAATTTGGAGGAGAAAATTAGATCAGGAGCTTAGGAACAGGCAGCATCTCCTGGACCGGCAACAGTCTTTCCTGTTTTGACGTAGTATACTGCATGCGTCTCGCGGGGTTAATGTAAATGCGAGGATAGTAGATTGTTTTTCGCAAGACATCATTTACTTGCTTTGTGGAAACTATCGGTAGTCGTTTGGCTTGCTTTGTTTTTCATTCTTTGACCCCGACAGTCTTGGGGTCCATTATCTTGGCACTAATACGTTAGCGGGCGCAGTTTGCTTTGCGCGCATTGTGTTCCTCTATCACGGGCACTTTCGTGACAGCGATGGAAGCGGCCCACAGTGTTGTCGTCTATTGTCAAAATCTCTTGCTTTGTTCAGGCAACCTTGTTATGCAAGCAGGTTATCGACATTGCCGAGAGAGCTACAAACGAAACCTCAGTATTAGCTGGTAAAGCGGGTAACATCCAGAATTTCATATTTCCTGAATGTTACCCGGTTTACCAGCTATTTCACTTTATCAGCTATTTCACTTTCGATGTCGTCTCCATCAGTGTGCTTATTACTAACTTTTTTTCACAACGTTGGCCGATTTTACGGCCTGAAACTTTCTCCCTTCAACACGCTGCTAATCATAGAGACGCCGTTACTATCTCCTAGTGGCTTATATTTGATTTTGCATTATATTATCTCAGTTAACAAGCGTCTAGATCTGAGTATGACAGGAAATCGCTTGTGGTCAGAGATCTAAGATTAATGCCGCAGAAGAAAAACACGTAACACTTTAAAAATGTGGTTTCCCGGCCAAAAGAAGACAGTTGCATTAAAAAAACACGAGGTTTCAACATAAATAAGATTGGGCTGCCCGTATTTGCTTAGTGTTAATAGATCTGAGAAGTATGAAATTTAATGTCTTGTTCATTGAGGTGGGAGGCATTGCTGTCCCGCCCTGTCCTCGGGGACAGGGCGGGACATGCTGGTCCGGAGGGCCGAAAGGATGGCGACTGCCAGCTGTGCCATGGAATAGGGGCCCAACCACACGGCGTTGCCTTGTTTCAGAGGCCACGAAGTCTTACGCAAATAAAATGTTGTTGTTCTTCTTCATTGGCGTCAAGCATTCGAGGTGCCAGAAAGTTGCGGGCATGTACACCGCGTATCTCTAAGCACTCTATGGTGAAGAAACGGCTTTCTGTGGACACGACTTCGCATCACTCTGCTTTGTGTCATTGAAACGTCAGTTTTTACAGACAGCTTCACGTGGACTAAGTTCTATGTTCTTCATGTTCAGTCCCAATGTATTCAAATCGAAGAATAACAGTTCTTCGCACATCATAGCCACTGTTGCTTTTGCGCCATAAAACGCTGTGGAAGTAGCGCTAAAGCGTTGGTGGTGGAACTGAACGTGAGTAAGTTGCAGCTCTTACTTTTACGCGCAAAGAACTTCAAGTATTTGATATCTACTTGGCGTACACACTCAACCCTAAAATATAAATGGCACAACACAGGACCCAGTATAGCATAACCTCCTAACGGTAACTGACATGTAACTTCACTCTTTCCCTAATTCGTTCACTGACAATATTATAGCACCTGCTTCAGAAAATTAACAAGGCAGATCGAAGAAGAAAACATAAATGTATAATTCATTTTCTATCAGCTTACAGCGCAAAAAAATGCCCTTCCTTCCAATAAACCTTAGTTGAGTGACAGCGCTCGTGTCGTCACATCCTTGGTCTGCGTCCTCGTCTTTTTTTGCGCTGTAAGCTGATCGAAAATGAACTATAACCAACTAGCCCAGATTTTCCTTCTTGTTCAGTATAAATGTATAAGACAAAATGAGAAAAATGCCAGTATAGATCTCTATGTAGTAGTGTTTTAATAGACCTGTGCGTTATAGCGTGCCCGTCCACCGGTTATGCTTCAATATAAGGCGAATATACGGAGCTTGCGGTTACATGGCTTCTTCATAAAAGAATAGAACGACAACAAGTTGGACTAGTTAGTGCGATTTCATCATGTAAATGATGTAAGTATACCGGTAGACGCACTTTTTTCGATTTCGAGACATCATTTGACAAAGTTCCTCATAGACGCCTGTTTTTAAAACGTTCCAGTCTTAATCCTGACCCGTTAGTTTTTATTGGATTTGTGACTTTTTAACTAACCAGCAGCAGTTCCTTTACACCAATAATCTAACTTCTTCTTCACGCCCTGTTATTTCAGGCGTGCCTCAAGACAGCGCTCTAGGTCCACTGCTTTTCCTAATATAACTAAACGACTTGCGAAATAACCTTTTTTTCTAACATCAGACTTTGCGCAGATGATTTTGTCATTTATCGCTCGATTAACAACAGATCAGATGTTCATGAACTTCAATTCGACCTTCATAAAATCAAAATATGGTGTAAGAAATGGTTAATGTTCCTAAACATAAACAAAACATCACTAGTCTCTTTGCATCGCCGACAGTTCTACCCAGCTCCAAGATACCCAATTAAATACACGGAAATTTCATCTACAATTCATACAAGTATGTACGTGTTGATTTGTCTTTTGACTTAACATGGTCTCTTCACATAACGCACGTCACTAACAAAGCTTCCCGGGCTCTCGGCTGTCTACGTCGAAACCTTCATCTAGCTCCTACCCCTGTGAAACAACTCGCATATCAGACAGTAATCAGACTCAAACCTGAATACGCATGCGCTGTTTGGGACCCTCACCAAATTAACAACACTAAAACACTTCAAGCTGTGCAAACCTGGCCGCGGCGGCTGCATTTTCCATGGAGGCGAAAATGTTTGAGGCCCGTGTACTTAGATTTAGGTGCACGTTAAAGAACCCCAGGTGGAACCCGACTACGGCGTCCTTCATATTCATATCGTGGTTTTAGGACGTGAAAGCCCAGACATTGTTATTATTAAGATTCATCTTTTCAGATTATTCATGCCAGTCAAGTGTAACCGAACTTAAATCGTGCGCTAACTTCGTACCCTTTCATTACGCCGCCGTATCGCTCGTCTATGCGTGTTTTCAAGTTCTATTATGCATCCCCTCATACTCCCGCCATCAAGCCAACCCATCGTCATTCAGACCGCATCAGCCACGGGAAAGCTGTGTACCCGCCAGCTGCTCACACCACTGCGCACCTCTCATCCTTTTTTGTCAAGACAGCGCAAGATTGGATTGTTCTTTCCCCTGACGTTGTGCACTGCTCCAGTATCATCAACTTTAAAGCAGCGATCGAGCATCTGCACATTTAATCCATTGTAAAAGCCCACCCCTCATGTAAAGCCCCTTCATTGGGACCTTTAAGGTATTGTAAATAAATAAATAAATAAATAAATAAATAAATAAATAAATAAATAAATAAATAAAGGAATCACAATCATGAAACGATCATAGGCATGTAGCAATTATACAAGTGGTTGGTTTTCGTTAAGGTAAGGTGTTCCCGATTTCCGCGTCAGAGGTCAGCCGGTCATTTATGTGCCTGTCGTTCATCCGCACACAGTCCTAACGCAGAGCCAAAGCGAGACCATATTCGCTTATTCGCTTATAGACTATATTGGGGGAGAAGCCTACAAATGCTAGTGTACGATATTTTTGCGTGGTCGGATGCATGACGAGTAGTGAATTTTCTCACCCGACCATTCTTGTCTTGAGATCACGTGTCTTCCCTGCTCCTATGTCGGCATACATCAACCCCATATCTAGTGTCTCGCGGCCAATCTCCGGTCGGCGGTCATTTTTCACGGCCTTGCCTGGTTCCGAGCACTCAGATCTCGGCATTGACTCACACTCAGCGATAGGTTACACGATATGCGTTGTCGGTAATACGATTATGCTCGGTGCATGCTCAGTTCAATTTCTTTTGATTAATTCAGCCTAGTTACGCTCCATATTTGTCGGCGCTATTTTGATCTTTTCTCTAGAAGAAAATAAAAGTTATCCATCGTGCTGTGAAATAGCTCTCCTGATATTAACAGCGTAGTCTGTTTAAGCCGGCCGTAAAAACTTTGGTGTCTGCAGGAGACCGCATGTGGGTATGCGCCACTGGAATTGAGCAAGCCCCGCTACCGAGTAGAGCAGGTGCGAGCGTTAAGCGAAAACTCTGCTCGGCGAAGTAGATCACGCGAAACACGAGAAAGAGAGAGAGCGAGAGGAAGAAAAAGATAGAATGAAAGAGAAAATATAGAAAGGAAAATACAGAAAGAGAGAGTGAGAGAGAAAGTGGTAGAAGGAAAGAGAAAGAGTACAATATAGAGAAATAAAAGAAATGAAGATATAAAAAGATAGAAAGACAGTGAAAGACACAGGAAAAGAGAGAGAGAAAAAGACACGAAAAAGAGAGAGAAAAATCAGAGAGCAAGACAGAAAGATGGAAGAAAGAGAAATTAAAATAGAAGGAGCGAGAAAGACAAATAAATAGAGAGAGAGAGAGATAAATAGAAAGGAATAAATAGAGAGCATCAGGTGCAAGAAACAGGGGAAACAGAGAAAGAAAGAGAAGAAAGAAATAAACAAATAAAAAAAATCGAGGAAGGGCACCCAGCTCCGCTCTTCATTCAGGCTTGGCACCACTTGTGCGAAGCTGCCATTAGTTTTTCCAAATATTCCAGCATTGAAGTATGTGCCTTTAAATGTCTTAGTTATGGGCGTTTCATGCTTTATCAAAATCATGGCACTGTGCATAAGCATATGTAAGTACTGTGCAATCCATGCGCACGTAGCTATGGCTGTAACTGATGATTAAAACAAATAACCATAGCCACAAGCGTAGTAATGAAATAAATAAGTCCATAAACAATGCAATCTAAATTAGAAATATAATTCTTTTTAAACAGTCAAGGGGTCGTTACCGCTGGGTCAATATTCACAATAGACCTCCTTCATGTGCAAGAAAAAAGCCACATTTTATAAAATATCTGGTATGCACTACAAAATCGTCAGTTCTTTACAGTTTATTTATAAACTGAGCATTTATATTACCTCTGTTCATTACAAACTGATAGTATATCAGTGAAAAAGGTAGCCAGAAAGAGAGCTATCAATTCAGCAGTCATTGACCGAGAGATAAATTGTAGCATTCATGCGATTCGGATCTGTAGAACTAGTGTAGCTTCCAACATATCTAGCTAGATAAAACTCTATTTGAAATCAGATTCAAGTCAATTTTTAAGAATAAAATTTACTTAGGACAGATGACGGATGCATTAAGCGAATATTCTGAAGGTTATGTAGCCAGAAACTGTTTTGATAGATCCACTTTTGGAAGACTTCAATACCAGAATGAACATGAGATATATTGATTAATAAGAACACCCACGAGTGCATGCTTTCATATTTCTTACGAACTCATCGGTTGCCTTTCTATCAAAGGTACAGCTTGCAACCAACTTGATCTTGCGCCTTATTCAGTCGCTGGTGTAAATGCGCCCCTAAGACATACTTTTGTAGCGTTAGCTACACTTGTCTAGCCGGAGCCGATTTCGCGTGGATCCTCATGAGCCGTGCTGCGCATGCTCGAGGATCAGTGATGTCACACAGCTGGCTCATCGGAGCCGGTATCTCACGCGCTCTCCGCCACCGCCGCGCGCGGCTCGCCGCTGCTTGTCTGCGCGTTCGGGAGGAGTGGCGTCGTAGCCGCGGCAGCCACACTGGCGCCGGCGCGCGCGCAGACTCCGCCACCGCCGCGCGCGACTCGCCGCTGCTGGTCTGCGCCGCATTCGAGAGGAGTGACGTCGTAGCCATAGACACAGTGGCGGCGGCGCGCGCGCAGCTATTCGTCTTCGCTGTGCAGTCGCCGTCTGACACTGCGCTAGAGCCGCTTGATAGTGCCTCTGACTGGCGTTTGCAGATGAGTAACGCCATGGAGAAGGAGAGCGCAAATGCTGCTCAACGGCGCAGAAGAGCCGAGAAGCTTATCTCATAGGATCCCGAAGTAGTTGCCAGGCAATTAGCGGTTCAGCGTACGAAGAATGAACAGAAGAAGGCTAATAATCCTAGAAAATCTGGAAAGCTCAGAATAATCAGCTGAACCTTTGCTAACGCTACGTATATCCTGGCATAGCCGAGCTAAGCCACTGAAAATTTTTTCCTCTGAATTTCTATCTTGTTGGAACACACACTATTCTCTTCATCTGCGACAAGTCCAGGTTGCTCATATACGACCGATCCATCTAACCTCTCACGCAAGACATTCATACACCGAGCAGGGGAGTTCATCAACAATCGATAGAGAGAGCGAGCTTTGTCATACCCACAGATTTGTTCTATTCACGCGTATCTACAAACTCATCCGCGAACGCCTGTACGGGCGGCATACTCCAATCTCCTGCCCAGTTCCAATACTGACAACTTCGGCGCGTCTCTAACGGTGCGGTTGCGTGCTCCAGCATAGCTGGGATGGATTTTGGGGTACAGTAATGGATGCGAGGCAGGTCAAACTCTCGAAACGCGGAAATGAAGGACTCGTGCTTGAGTCACGCGGGAAGTGCCCAAGTCGCGTGCATACGAACTATTTGTGCATGATCTCTTGAAAATTTGGAATCTGGCAGACGAATGCGATATTACTAATGCATTTTTCTGGCAGTTCATGTAAACTATAAGTTGTGCAGAGACCTTAAGAGAAATGGCAGTGCCCTGTACTGGTATTGAAATCCTCGGGGAAAGTATACAAATGAAGATACATATCTTAGGGGACACATGGTAAAGCTATTCTACTCGAGCGCACGAAAGGTGCCAAACCTGCCTTCAAGAACCAGGCAGAGACGATTGCTTAATTGCGACGTGATTCAGTGCATAAGCCTGAAAGCCTCTTCCAGATACGTGCTACTGCCTTTCAAGAAAGAGACTGGCGGCTATATTATTTTGGGTTTTCTTCAGTTTGCATGTAAATAGTCACCCAATCATCACCCGGCTTTCAGAATAAGTTTTTCTGACATTTGCTGCCACACTGTTCTTACAGAAAAGTGGCGACATTTGTTTGTTTAGTTCCCGTCTTCTTTTAAGTCCATTGCATTAACAGAAGGCATCCTGCTGCTTGAAAAAAATACGAATGTAAAATAATATCCTCGTTCAAAGTTGCAGTTAGCAAATAACTTACATCATCATCATTATCATCATCATCAGCCCGTCTACGCCCACTGCAGGGCAAAGGCCTCTCCCATGTTCCGCCAATCAACCTGCTCCTGTGCTTTCTGCTGTCACGTTATACCTACAAACTTCTTAATCTCATCTACCCAGCTAATTTTCTGTCTCCCCCTCACGCGTTTGCCATCTCTAGGAGTCCAGTCAGTTACCCTTAATGACCACCGGTTATCCTGCCGACGTGCTACGTGCCCGCCCATATCCATTTCTTCTTCTTGATTTCAACTATGATATCCTTAACCCCCATTTGTTCCTTGACCCACTCGCTCTCTTCCTGTCTATTAAGGTTACACCTATCATTTTCCTTTCCATCACTCGCTGCGTCGTCCTCAATTTAAGTTGAACCCTCTTTGTAAGTCTCCGGGTTTCTGCTCCGTAGGTAAGTACTGGTAAGATGTAGCTGTTATATACCCTCCTCTTGAGGGATAGTGGGAGACTGCCATTCATGATTTGATAATGCTTGCCGAATGAGCCCCATCCCATCCTTATTATTCTAGTTATTTCACTCTCATAGTTCGGCTCCGCGGTTACTACCTGCCCTAAGTAGACGTACTCCTTTAAAACTTCCAGCGTCTCGCCACCTATCGCAAAGCGCTGTTCTCTGCCAAGATTGTTCCACATTACTTTGGTTTTATGCATAATAATTTTCAGACCTACTCTTCTACTTTCCGTACCCAGTTCAGTAATAATGAGCTGTAGTTCGTCTCCCACATTACTCATCAATGCAGTGTCATCAGCGAAGCGCAGGTTACTGAGATACTCTCCATTAACTCTTATCCCTAATTCTTCCCAATCTAGGGCCCTGAAAACTCCTGTAAACACGCGGTGAATAGCATTGGAGAGATCGTGTCTCCCTGCTGTACGCCTCTCTTTATTGGGATTCTGTCGCTTTCTTTATGGAGGACTATATAGTGGCTGTGGATCCGCTGTAGATTTCTTCCATTATGTTTATATAGGCTTCGTCGATGCCCTGATTCCGCAGTGCCTGCATGACTGCTGATGTCTCCACCGAATAAAATTCCTTCTCCTAATCCATGAAGGCTATGTATAAGGGTTGGTTGTATTCCGCGCATTTCTCTATCACCTGATTGCTAGTATGAATATGGTCCATTGTTGAGAAGCCTGTACGAAATCCTGCCTGGTCCTTTGGTTAATTGAACTCTAATGTCGTATTAATTCTGTTAGCAATTACTTTTGTAAATAGCTTGTAGACAACAGACAGTAAGCTGATTGGCCTGTAATTTTTCAGGTCCTTGACGTCCCCTTTCTTATGGATTAAGATGATGTTAGCATTCTTCCAAGATTCTGGTATCCTCCCCGTCGAGAGACACTTCGTATACAGGGTGGTCAGTTTTTCTAACATAATCTCTCCGCGGTCATTCAACAGGTCTGATGTTACCTGATCCTCACCAGCGGCTTTGCCTCTTTGTATTCCCTTTAGGGCTTTCTTTACTTCTCCTGTCAATACTGGTGGGATGTCAGATTCCTCTGGGCTATTACTGCGTCTTACGTTATCATCCTGACTGTCTCGGCTGCTGTACAGAACTCTGTAGAACTCTTCCGCTACCTCAACTATGCTATCCCTATTTGTTGTGACCTTGCCTTCTTTGTCCCTTATTGAACACATCTGATTTTTGCCTATACAGAGTTTTGTCTTCATAGCTTTGAGGCTTCTTCCGTTCTTTAGAGCATGCTCAATTCTCTCCATATTATACTTTCTTATGTCGGCTACTTTACGCCTATTGATTAACTGCGAAAGCTCCGCCAGCTCTATTTTCTCTGTTGCATTTGAGGCTTTCATTGCTTGACGTTTCTTAATGAGATTTTTCGTCTCTTGGGATAGCTTACCAGTGTCCTGTCTAACGACCAGAGTTCGCAGAACGCAATAATTTACGGATCTTGAATACCTTCTACAGAAAACGGACTGCTCGTAAGTGGACCTGCAGAAGTCCTAATGGCGAACCTAAAAATGAAATAGACTTCGTAATGCGTGCCCACCCGGTCATTGTACAGGATGTGGAAGTAGTTAACAAGATCCGATGCAGTGACCATAGAATGGTAAGATCTAGAATTCAACTAGACTTGAGGAAGGAACGGCAGAAACTGATACGCAAGAAGCCGATTAATGAACTAGCTCTGAGAGGAAAAGTACAGGAATCCAGAGCTTCACTTCAGAGTAGGTACGCGGCCTTAACCGAAGAAACTGACCTTAGCGTTGACGCAATGAATGATAATCTGACTAGTATCATTAAGGAGTGTGGAGTGGAATAACTGACAAAGGAACCTCAAATAAAACAATATAAGGCGAAACAAAACCTGCTTAGGGATTTAGGCGGGAAAAAAAGCCCCTACCTTCCTAAAAAAATGTACAAGGTTCTCGCGTTCTCGCTTTGAGTGACTAAATCAAGCCGCAAGGAGGTCACTGCTGGAATACCCGTCACTCTTTACCGGAACAAGCGGGTCTGGAGAGTGCAAACCGCCGAGAAGCGAATCGTGGGACTGCTTAAAATGACCGGCCACGATGGTGTATAGGCAAATCCGCGAAGACGTAGGCTTCGATGTCCTTTCGGCACCGATGCAGAACGCGCTGCTCGTTGCAGTCGTGATTTACGGCGGCCACCGACCGGAATCACTAACGCCCTCTCTCTCTCTCTCCGGGATTTCCTCTATTGCTGCATCGGGCACTCCAGCCGATCATCGTATACCACGAGAGAGAGAGAGAGAAATAGATGAAAAGGAAACGCAGGGAGGTTAACCTGGCGCGAGTGACCGGTTTGCTACCCTGCACAGGGGTGGGGATATAGGGGTCGGAGAGAGGACAGAGAGAGAGTGAGATAAAATGAAAACGAAAAAAAAAACCCCACGCCTGCGCTGAAACCGCAGCACAGTCACAGCGAAAGCTGGAAGAGCGGCGTTTCTAAAGCACCGTTGTAAGCTCTCTTGGGGCTACTAATACAAGTACACTACCAAGGTACCCACTACGCCATAAATCACAATTTTTGTGAAGTTGGGAAGCACCTACTAAGCCATTTTTCGTCATTCTGCGGAGAAGCGAGGCACCAGCCGCACGTCTGTAAGGCATTATGTGCACTTTGTTGACGCGGCGACTGATGACGATGAAGAATTATGGCTCAGCCCTTTGTAATGCGTTGGAATCTTTAAACGGCCCAGCAGTTATGTAATTTGCAGTGGGTGACGCCCGGTTGCTATTTCCCTCTCCCGTCATGCTGTATAACATACGTTGCCGTGGGAGAGAGACGGGGTGGGGTGAAGAACTTTACTGAGACCCCAAGTAAATGGATCATGCGCTTATGAGATTCTTTGGCAACCAATACAAATGCACTTGCGAGGAATCCACTACGCTCTAAATCATTGTCATTTTACTGAGACCCCGAGGAAATGGATCATGCCCTGATGGGCTTCATTGGCAACCAATACAAGTGCACTTGCGAGGAACCCACTACGCTCTGAATCATTGTAATTTTACTGAGACCCCGAGGAAATGGAACATCCGCTTATGGGCTTCCTTGGCAACCAATACAAGTGCACTTGCGAGAAACCCACTACGCTCGAAATCACTGTAATTTATCTGAGACCCCGGAGAAATGGATCATGCGCTTATGGGCTTCCTTGGCAACCACTATAAGTGCACTTGCGAGGAACCCACTACGCTATAAATCATTGTAATGTTTGAGAAGTAGGGCAGCTGGCACTGGGCCATTTTTCGTCATTCTACGAAGAGCCGTGGTACCTGCTAAACGCATGCAAGGCATTATGCGCACTTTGTTGACGCTGTGCCTGACGACGATGAAGAATTATGGCAGAGTCCTTTGTAATGGGTTGGAAGCATTCAACAACCTACTCATTGCGCAATTAGAATTGTGTGACGCCTGGTTACAGAATTCGCGTTGTGTGATGCGTTGCGCGACGCTTGGTGCTTATTTTACTCTCTACCACGCTATATTGCATATGCTAATGTGGTTCCTTCCCGACATGAAGTCTGTATAGGACCTTTTTGCATAGCAGTTCCAAGCATCGCAATGGCTCAGAGGTTGAATACTGGGCTCCCACGCAGAGGGCCCAGGTTCGAACCTCGTTCCATCCTGGAGTTTTTTTCTTATTTCGTTTTTTTTCTTATTTCGAGCGATACTGGTTACGGACACCGGCAGCGGCGGCGGCGGCGGCGGCGGCGGCGGACAACTACGGCGCCAAAAACGGCCGGTGAAATGATCTCATAACAGCTTTCGCTGTAAAAAGAAACGCACACATGCACACACACGCAAGACGTTCCAGTCAGAGCCGTTCTGAGAGACCAGTTGAACGCAGAAAGCGCAGTAGCGCTTGCACAGCCCTTTTCTGCGACGTTTGGTCCGGTCGATGGCGCAGGATTCTTTCTTCCGACAGAGTGAGGTCGTCCAACTTATCGAGCGCGTTGCAAAGTGACTGTCTCTGTGAACAGTACTGTGGGCAGTCGCACAGAATATGTTGAATTGTTTCATCACTGCCGCAGTGGTCACATGATGCGGTGTCGTCCATTCCTATGCGGCACGCGTACGCGCGCGTAAATGCGACACCCAACCATAACCTGCACAGGAGGGTAGCGTCACGTCGGCGAAGGCCTGGAGGAATTTGAAGGCTGAGAGTTGGGTCCAGGGAATATAGTCGCGCATGCTTGAAGTGCGGCTCGTTCCATTGCGACGTGGTGCATTGACGAGCAAGCACGCGGAGCTTCCATGCAGCGTCAGTCCTAGAGAGCGGTATTATTATTTGACTGCTTTTTGTATGGGCTGAACGGGCAGCTTGATCGGCCCGTTCATTGCCGATAATCCCACAGTGACTTGGAAGCCATTGAAAAGTTATTTCATGGCCTTTCTCAATTAGATGGTGAGTCTCTTCTGCAATCTGAAATACCAGTTGCTCGTGCGGGCCGCGGCGTAAAGGTGACAGAAGGGATTGCAGTGCCGCCTTTGAGTCACTGAAGATCGTCCATTTTTGTGTCCGTTCATCAGTAATGAAACGTAATGCAGCAAGAAGCGCTGCGAGCTCTGCTGCTGTCGATGTCGTAAGGTGAAAGGTGTTAAATTTGATTGTCGTGGCTTTCAGAGGTATTACGACAGCTGCCGTTGAGCTGTTCGTCATAACGGAGCCGTCGGTGTATACGTGCATTGAGCCTCGGTACTTCTCATATAACAGGAGCAAAGCGAGCTGTTTAAGAGCCGGTGACGACATATCTGCCTTTTTACGGATGCCGGGTATCGCCAGGCTGATGATAGGCTGAGTCAGGCACCACGGAGGAACTGAAGGTCTCGCAGCGGGCGTGAAGCCTGTTGGCAAAGACTCGCGATATGCGGCTACCGTTCGGCAAAAAGAGGTGCATGGTCGGTCTACTGGTAAAGAGGCTAGGTGGTGGCGGGTAGTCCGAGCAAGATGCCTTATATGTGTCCTGAGTGCTTCGACGTCAATATGTGTCTTGATGAGGTGGTCTCTGGCGATCGCTATAGAAGCCACCGTCGACGCGCTAAGAGGCAAGCCTAGGCAAATTCGGAGCGCTTGGGCCTGAACACTTTGTAGTATTCGTAGGCTTGTTTTGCTTCCGTTTCTTAACGCGGGAAGCTGTAGCGCAGGAAGCCGAGGAAAAGTACCCTGTACAGCTGTAGCATAGCACTTGGTGACATTCCCCAAGTCTTGCCTGCGAAGAACTTCAATAGATGACAGATGCCGATCAACCGCTTTTTTATGTACAATACGTGATGGCTCCATGAGAGATCCCTGTCGATTATGACACCCAGAAACTTGTACGACCGAATATACGGTATAGTTTGGGCATTGATGAATACGCCGTAATTATTCATAGGTTTGCGCGTAAAAGCCACGAGGGCGCATTTCTCGGAAGAAAGCTCCAAGACTCGATTACGGAGGTAACGGGCAGTTTGAGCGGCAGCTCTTTGAATTCTCGCTCGCAACTGCAGGCGTGTTACGGCGGACGTCCAAATGCAGATATCATCCGCGTACATTGATATCTCACTGTGCTTGGCAGGTGCTCAAGAATGGCAATCAGCGTAAGATTGAACAATACAGGACTGAGTACGCCGCCCTGGGGGACGCCACGGTAGCTGTAATGTGGAGAGGTTTGGCCGTCTTCGGTGCTCACAAAAATGGATCGCATTGAGATGTAACTACGCATCCAGCGATACATCCGACCACCTATTCCTACCTCTTCGAGAGTGGTGAGGATGGCTTGATGTGTAACATTGTCGTACGCCCCTTTGACGTCGAGGAACAAAGTAGCGCAGAGACGCTTACGGCCTTTCTCGTGTTGAACGAAGGTGACCAGGTCAACGACGTTATCAATCGATGATCGACCACGTCGAAATCCTGCCATTGCATCTGGGTAGACGTTGTTGCCCTCCAAGTACCACTCCAGGCGTCCGAGGATCATCCTCTCTATAACTTTGCCAACGCAACTCGCAAGTGCATTCGGGCGGTAGGATGAGAGCTCCAACGGTGACTTGCCAGGCTTCAATAGTGGAACCAGGCGACTGGTCTTCCAGCTTGTCGGGAGCGAGCCATCTCTCCAAGATTCGTTGTACATATCTAGGGGAAACATTCTCGCGTGCTCACCCAGATGACGCAGGGCTCTGTAAGAAATTCCGTCGGGCCCTGGTGCCGACGTGTGTACACACAAAGCTAGTGCTGCCTTGAGTTCGTGGATGGAGAATGGCAAATCCATGCGGGGATCACGTGGTTGCGGACAACTGCTCGAGAGTAGTAAGCTGGTTGCTGCTGTTATTTGGCCAGATAATCTGGCAGAGAATTCTTCAGCCACGTCTATATCTGGTCTGTTTTGGGAGAGGGCTAGAGCCTTGAATGGGTACCGCTGAATAGGTTTTGTGCGCAGACCTCGTACCGTCCTCCACAAGTGCGATAGAGGTTTACGAGGGTCAAGCGACTCACAGAAAGCAGTCCAACGTTGCGATTCAAGCTTATCTATCCGGCGCTGGATCTTCTTCTGTAGACGTCGAGCGGTCCGCAAGTCTTCTACTGCCCCCGTACGTAGGTGTCTTCGTTCAGCACGTCGGCGAATTGCTCGAAGTCGCTCTAACTCTATGTCGAATTCTGTTAATTTCGAAGAGCCCGTGAGAGTACGCGTAGTGTCGTGTATCGTGCTCTTGATTGCTTCCTCTAAGTCGAGTGACTTATTCGCTTGACATTGCTCTTCCATGCGAGATTGAAATTCTGTCCAATCCACTCTTTGAATGTTATCGCGTATCTTGGAAGGGGATAAACCTTCAATCTTGACATATGTGGGAATGTGGTCACTCCCGTGCGTTTCTATGACCGGAAACCACCCAGCATGCCTGACGAGGCTTCGTGAAACAAACGCCAAGTCAAGACAGCTGCTATACGTTGAGCCACGGAGAAACGTTGGAGTGCCGTCATTTAGCTAGAAAAGTTCATTGTCGGAGGCGAAGGACACCAAATTTCTGCCTTTAGCATTGATCTTCCTACTTCCCCAGAGTGTATGATGAATATTGAAGTCCCCGATGATAACGCACGGGTGGGGAGTTGATGACAGGATGCTTTGAAGTCTTTTATGGTCAAATCGACTTGATGGAGATAGGTCGGCGCCCACAACAGTAACGGTAACTCTCTTCTTCACTGTAAGACGTATATATTGATTGTCGTCGTGATGGGACACCGGCTGATGAAAGTAGGTGAGGTCACGGCGAATAAACATCAGAACCTTGCTGTTTTCAGCAGTTGTAGAAGACATAAATAATTCATATCCGGAGAGTCTGATGGCGTACGGTAAGTTCGGCTCGCAGATGACGATGATGGGAAACATATTGGTGTACACGAACCGACGGAAATCAGCAATGCGTGATCTCAGTCCCCGGGCATTCCACTGGAAATCGCTGCCTTTCGGACCTCTTCCCTGAATGACACTGGCTGGTGAGCCATTATCTACTCAAAGGCTGCCAGTACTGGACTCAGAGCGTCCAGTACTTGGAGTGCATTTCTGGCGGTCGTTGTGTGCATGTTGTTTAACAACACGCGAATGGCATTTATTAAGGGTCGCAGAAGAGGCAATCACTTGCTGATCTGTATCCGCAAGTCCTCTGTTGTAGCAGCTTGCCCTGATGAGGGCGGCTTCTGCTGTGGTTCTTCCTCAAGTCGCCTAGGCGTAAGTGGCGGCCATTCTTTGGTAAAGAGAGACCTGCCGTTTTCTGGTTTCTAACATCTGCATTTGCCAGGCTAGAAACTGCAGCTGGCGGTGTTCCCTGATGAGTCGGTTTACTTGCTGAAGTTGACGTTGTCCGTCGTGAAGACCTCCGACGGCGACGTCGTCTTCGCCGGACTTTTTCAGCGGTTTCTTTGTGGGTTGAGCTGTCTCGCACCATTTGCTTAATAATAGATATCTCTTTTCTTATGCGCGGACACTCTTTGGAAGAAGCACTGTGAGCACCTTGACAGTTAGGACATTTCAATATGGTAGCGTTACAGTTGTCTTCCGAGTGCGGTTCTGCGCATCGGCGGCACACTGCAGAGTTCGTGCAAACGCCCTTCACGTGCCGATTCTTGTGGCAGTTGAAGCATTGCACAGGTCTCGGGATAAATGGTCGAACCTGGTGGCCAACCTTCACATAGGAGGGGAGACAGTCACCTTTGAAGGTTATTCTCACACAACGTGTGTTACCAGGCGGCCGACGTTCACAATGACGTTGTCTACACTCGCTGGTTTATGGGCACAGGAAGGTCTGCGGATTTCAGTGTCAATGTCGTAAATGACTCCTGCTACGGTGGCACCATCGGATGGTATGATGGACCTGACTGTGATGTTTCCCAGCTGCGTTTACTTGCTGCAGCGTGCTCAGCGCGCTCGGGTTCATCACATCAATTGCCAGGATGTTTCTTCTTGTATTTATCCGTACATATTTGACCTCGTTCGGCACAGTGTTCTCAAGATACAAGGAGAGCGCTTGCCTGTTCAGCACACGTAGACTGTCGGTAGCATTCAGCGGCACAAACAGGATGGAGTGAGGCCATCGCTGAGGCGCTGTTTTCACGGTGGCCGTACTTGACGCTGAAGATGCGTTGATGATCCGTCGTTTGGCCTTGCGGTACAGGACGGGTTGAAAAGCCGTCTTCCGAGGACTCGTCGCCCGATGCGGAGTACAGCTCAGTGTCCTCGCTCTCGCTGGATGCGTTCCCTCGCTTCCTCGAAGCGACGCCGGCGGTTGAACTGGACCCAGACGGCGCCTCGTGAGGTTGTACATCCATCACCGCAATGTACGGGGTAATAGACCCCACAAGTGCAGCGAAAAGTCCAGAAAATCACAGAGACGAGCAAGATGTGTTCCGCAAGAGAATCACTTCGTCTACCTCACCCGTATACCACGAATTCAGTGGATTACAAATGCTTCTGAGTTAACAGCAATGAGGTGTGTTATTGGCGCAGCGACTGCATGTAGGCTATTTTTTTTACTTCTGCGGAACATCGAAACGCGATTTCGTTAGACAGCGACGTAAGAAGTTGAAGCGTCTGATGACTAATGGTATAGCAATACCAGGTGGAGAAAAATGATAGAGCCCCTATCACCCTATCAAGAATGTTACACGCTGTCCTCGAGGTTCTTCGCATTACATCGATCCCCACAGTGCGCGCGATCCGCTCAATTTTTCCGCCCTATCTTTCAGTGTCTCTCGCTTATCCCGACTGCTATTCATTGAGTGTTTCCATTGGTACTGGGTTTGGCGTCAGTAATATGTAAACGCTTTTTACATCGCTTTCTAGGTTGACTGGTACGTTTCCAAAAATGTACGAGTGATAAAATATAAAAAAAACGTAGTTTAGATGTCTCGTTCCAACTTTCCAAATTTTGTTCAGGATCCTCATAAGAGCACTGTTTCAGGGCCGATATGCGATATTTTTAACAATCACATTATTTCGTTTGATCGACGCACTTTGTCTGTGATCTTTCTTGACAGTGATATTTTATCGACTTCAACTCGTGTTAGCGTAAACGGAAAGGAGAAATGTTATTTGTTTAAAGTATGTAGCTGATGCAGAACGTTGAATGGCTGCTCGTTTGACTAAGAAATTATTTTGCGCGCCGCTCAACGCAGCTGAGCGTCACTCGTGAAAATAAACGCTGTGCCTAGACTCCTCGTTTTTGTTCTTACCAATTCAGCAATGCGTGACAAAACATGCTTATCCTGATCAGTTATAGATACTCAACACGTTAACGTGTGTACCGCCTAGGGCAGCCTACCGTCTTTCGGAACGCACCCTATACATTTAAATTAGAAGCGCAGAATTCACCATGCGTGGGCTCAGTTTCACATGTGATGTACATGCAGACTTAATTTTGCATTGTTTTTAGGGACAGCTTACAACTCTCACATAGCACGGTACTCAGTACCCTGAATCGTCGCCTTTTATTCTAAACAAAACACCAAAAAAAAACCCCAGGCCTGCGCTGAAACCGCAGCACAGTCACAGCGAAAGCTGGAAGAGCGGCGTTTCTAAAGCACCGTTGTAAGCTCTCTTGGGGCTACTAATACAAGTACACTACCAGGTACCCACTACGCCCTAAATCACAATTTTTGTGAAGTTGGGAAGCACCTACTAAGACATTATTCGTCATTCTGCGGAGAAGCGAGGCAACCAGCCGCACGTCTGTAAGGCATATGTGCACTTTGTTGACGCGGCGACTGATGACGATGAAGAATTATGGCTCAGCCCTTTGTAATGCGTTGGAATCTTTAAACGGCCCAGCAGTTATGTAATTTGCAGTGGGTGACGCCCGGTTGCTATTTCCCTCTCCGTCATGCTGTATAACATACGTTGCCGTGGGAGAGAGACGGGGTGGGGTGAAGAACTTTACTGAGACCCAAGTAAATGGATCATGCGCTATGAGATTCTTTGGCAACCAATACAAATGCACTTGCGAGGAATCCACTACGCTCTAAATCATTGTAATTTTACTGAGACCCGAGGAAATGGATCATGCCCTGATGGGCTTCATTGGCAACCAATACAAGTGCACTTGCGAGGAACCCACTACGCTCTGAATCATTGTAATTTTACTGAGACCCCGAGGAAATGGAACATCCGCTTATGGGCTCCTTGGCAACCAATACAAGTGCACTTGCGAGGAAACCCACTACGCTCGAAATCACTGTAATTTATCTGAGACCCCGAGGAAATGGATCATGCGCTTATGGGCTTCCTTGGCAACCACTATAAGTGCACTTGCGAGGAAACCACTACGCTATAAATCATTGTAATGTTTGAGAAGAGGGCACGCTGGCACTGGGCCATTTTTCGTCATTCACGAAGAGCGTGGTACCTGCTAAACGCATGCAAGACATTATGCGCACGCTG
>NC_051180.1:121544856-121728549 GCF_013339695.2 Rhipicephalus sanguineus | reverse complement strand
ATAGGCTGCAGAGAGGCAATCTTATTTGGGATGTGCTCCAACGAAACTCTCAGAAAGACTTTGTGCTTAATTCCCATTCCATGCGATATCTCTTGCCAGCGAGTGTAATGACAAACCATTCGACATGTTTCTTCTCATTGGAATGGATAGCCTATGGAAGACGCGCATGTTTAAGAGAAATGCAGAGCCGATAGTTTCCTCAACAGTCCACTTCATTAGGTTGGTCACTCAGCTAGAGATGTCTACGAGCAAATGGAATATCAACCAGAATGGTATACGGCATTGGTGAGGTGCTTATGCTTACCGCTGTTCTAGCATACAATTGAAAATCAGTTACTTGACGTACTCGCTATAGAGGTGATTGCGAATGCTGTAGTGCCTTCTGTTCGTCATTGTGTTGAGACAAGAGCATAATCAACATATTAGTTCTTGTCTGTATTCAATTGCTTTCAAGTGCTATCCTATGTTGAATAAATACCATGAAAGAAAAAAAAACACGGGCATGGCTCACAGGTTGAATACTGGGCTCCCACGCAGAGGGCCCAGGTTCGAACCTCGTTCCATCCTGGAATTTTTTTCTTATTTCGAGCGATACTGGTTACGGGCACCGGCGGCGGCGGCGGCGGCGGACAACTACGGCGCCAAAAACGGCTGGTGAAATGATCTCATAACAGCTTACGCTGTTAAATTACGTTCATTTGTGTGCGCATTGTTTGGAGTGTGGTTGCGCACGAATGTAGGATTCATGCGCTGTTCTAGCGAAGCACAAAGATGAAGACTTGCGAGAGATTATTGAAGTCCAAGCTATCTCGCGCACTAGTGACACGTGTGTTAATGCCCCATTAATTGACCTGTTAGATAAGGAGGCAGCCTTTCTGGTTAGCAAGTGATTCGACGGATGTGGCTCCACTTTGTATGGATAAATTGGTTCATGTTTCCTAGAAATAAAGTTGTTGAAATAAGCGCATTGCGGTGTCGTCTCTCTTGTTTCCTTGTCTGCTAGCGCTCAATATTAAAAATGCTGAGGAATAAAAACCCCGTCTGGGCGAAGCTGCAAAAGCCAGCGTAGAGGATTGTGCATATCACGAAAATTCCCACTTCGCGAAAATTTAATGCCAAACACGCGTTTCGGCGATCGTGATGTGCGCCTTTCATGCGACTTACCAGACGCTGAGTAACGCTAGAAAGAAATTGCAAGACGCCGTGGCGATGCCACGCCAGTTACATACCCGTACGTTCCCCACCGCGCCATTCCGCTATCTTACAAACTCTGAGATATAACCCTTCGCCTAATGGATTTGCTGCCATCAAAGAGCCAATCTGAATTGTATTATGTGGGTGTGTACTCATATTGGAAAATTTAACGCTGCGAAAACACACGAGGACTAGAAAGGAACGCTTAAGACAGACTAGCGCAAACTAATAACTCATAACTCACCACATAAATTTCTTATATTCGTAGTCGGAGGGGTGGGAGGCTGCGATGGGCAGCGCGGCGCCCGAAGTCAAGGACCAGATCCTGGATGGGTTCAAGAGGGTAGCGGAGACCTACGCTGCGTAGGCCCCTCTGCTCCCTCCCTCACCGCATTCATCGTTCTTGGGATAAAGTTCTTTTCATCCACCCAACACCTACGTTCCAGGAAAAACTATGACTGTAAGTTCGTGAGAACAAAGCTCTAAACTCATGAAATCGAGAACTTCCAAAATATATTCTCCCTGTCATTTTTCTTTGAGTGGTCATGCCGTGCAGTTGCCACCCAACAACAATATTTCAGGTAGAACCACAATATTAGACTTTCCTTCACTAAAGCGTCACACTTACGTATCGCTTACAAAACTCTCAACGGAGATTCTCCGTGAAATCATTCGCGCAAATAAGGCAGAAACTTCACGCAACTGTTTCTGGTATCTGTCAGTAGGAAACGTTTCAATATGATTAGCAAACATTTTCCAAGTTTTGCTATATTTCGTTTGCGTTCGGTGGTGGCAGCCTAAAGGACATCAAGGAAGACTAACAAAATATATTCACGGTCATTTCTGGTAATGTTGCACAAGAACTTACAAAATAGATGAAATCATAATCTGAAGTGTGACCGGCGTATTGTTGGGGGCATTTCAGTATAACATATGTTGGCAGCGCTAATGAATTTTGGCTCCGTTGGCAATGTTGTTTCAGGCGGCGTTATGTTACTATTGCTTCTACAATTTATGCTTCACCCGGATCATAGAAGAAGGAAAAAAATTGCACCATCTCCCACTAATGGGAACCATGTGGGGATGAAGAGGCAGCGCATGGGTCCACTTAAAATTCCGTTCTTCACGGGCAACCTTGCCCGATGTTAACGCGTCCTTGCAAGTGGAGCACAACGTGAATTCACTGTAGTTGCTGTTGCTGTTACTCGTCCCGAACTCTTGTTGGAGGCGGGTAGACCACGCCACGCGGGTTCATCGCGCGTCTGCGGAAACTCGTTCCTCGACGCCATCACATGATTGCCGAGAAAGTGTAAGGGGGAGAGGGCCCGGCGTCTTACCTAGCCCCTTACGCAAGCCCGAACGCGCTAGCGCGTGTCAGTGTGTTTTGGCTAGGATAAAACGCGTTGGTTCATCGCGCGTCTGCAGAATCTTGATCGCCGACGCCAGCACACCATTGCTGAGAGAGTGTAAAGGGGAGAGGCCACAGCGTCTTACCTAGCCCCTTACACAGGCCCGCACGCGCTAGCGCGTGCGAACACACATGGTTCTGCCTGCGTTACGCCAAGCTAGAACAGCCACGGCCGCTAAGTTTTAGTTAGCGGCCGTGGGACAACAAACGGCAGGCCTGGCCCCTAAAGTGCTCCGCACGTATCATCGTCAAGGCGGTCGAAGAACAAGAGGAAGAATACTTGTCCTTGGCGCGAGCGCGCGCTCAATATGGTACAGATGGCGGTGCTAGGTGTATAGTGAACTAGAACATATAGTTGGTTCTAGTTCACTATTGGCGGCGAGATCGAGCATAGTCGGCACCTAGCGGCGAGCGGACGAAACCCCGCGGTGTGGATGGCTCCTTGCGTCGTCTGCTAGCCACGCCGTGTTCGCATGTGTGCGTACGTCATGCGCGTCCTCACATTGCAGCTTATTCCGTTGTGCTAGCACAGTATGAAATGCTTGTACGTATGCCCACACGATATACATAAGAATTTCGCCTTACGAGACTTGTATGCACTCTAATAAGTGAGTACACGCCCGTGTCGGTATGGCGCTAGGTCTAACCATCGTACCGTCCATTCGCCAAAATCATTTCAATGTGGGTACCGCTTTCTCGTTCAAGCACGTCACATAGTTCATTTGGCGTCGTCCTAAACAAAAACAAAAGTACTAAATGTCGAGGTGTGAATGCAGAATTTTAGTGACACCATCTCGTGATGTGTTGGCGATTTGGAAATCCTTGCGATACCGCAAAGCATGAACTATCGTCTGCAGAGGATGGTAAAGTGTAAAAGAGACCTGAAACCACGCATTTCTACAGCAATACGCGTATTCATAAAAACAGAATAGCAGAGTGCACGAAGTTCTACCTTATCTAATTACGCAGAAATACAGGTTCTATTTTTTTGTAGCCGCTAGAGCAAGAAGTAAATACTTCAATGGCTCAGTTGCGCAACATAGTTTATATAGTGGTATATGCAAAACACAATTTAAACATGTACAAATAAAGCAAGAAAACACATCGAGCACGGGGCAAAACTGGTCGCTGAAGGCCAGTACCCCATTTATTGGCAGATTGCACTTCTCTCACAATTAATAGGTACGTTAGGACGGTTGCGTGCATTGGTGCGGCAATGGAGGGCACATACATCGCCATTAGGCTGCAATGAACGCGCTTTACTCGCCAACAATCGACTCAAACCGCATACGGCAAAGCGTCGCTGCTTACATTTGTATACGCGCCGCCGACCGCCTATCCACACAAACGCAGCGACTGTGCTGCCACCTATAGCCCGATTTCGCGGCGAATAGCTAGGTGGTAGAAAGTGGACGGTCGCCAATGGAAGGACACAGCCCCGAGCAAAAGCTCCTTCACATATAACAAAGTTAAATAGTGGGCACTCCCGTAGACCCCAGCGGCCCAATCGACCCTAGCGCACCTGGTGGTTGGTGAGAGCAAGTGGCCTGCGCTTCTATGCTTCCTCTTTCGGTTTTCCCTGCGCGAATTTTGGGTTACTCTGCGTAACAGACGTTTGGAAATGGCGAAAGTTATGATTTCAGGCCACTTCGCCCAAATGGCAAAGCTATTTGTCGTTTTGATTTAGCGATTCCCTATTTTATCTACTTGACTGGTTCGTGCGAATTGAGGTCCTGACGTAACTTTTATTTCGATTAAGTTGTAATAAAAAGAGGTGCAGGTAATCATAATTCAGTACGGCTTTATTTATCGCGCTTGTGTTTTTCTTTTGGAACAAGTGGTCAATCTATATATCGGTCAAAGAGACAGAGTATCCGCAATGTTTTTATTCCAAGGCAAAGCAGAGGCTGAGCTTATAAAAAGCACAAAATGAGAACAGCGTCGCACAGAAATGCAAGGTAGACAATAAATGCATCTCGGCTTACACACAAATTGTAACAATTATTGTAACAGATACGGAGAGAACACAGACAAGGCACATATCGCTAGAATTGGCAGAAGCCGACAAGCTGGTGAAGTATGAGACATTGGGCCGTAAGGATCTATGGCAAAAACACAGCGCACAAAGCTGATGAATAAGGAAGATGTGACAAATACACAGCACTAAAGTCGCGAGTCACGACTGGAGCTATAGTGAACTAGAACATATATCCTAGTGGTGCGAACGGAGGGGCCTGACAATGCAGCGGCTGAAACCGAACGCGTCTCCTCGCCGCAAGGATCGCGGCTGCACTTTTTCCTAGCGCTCCGATGCATTCGCCTATAGTGGACTCACAATGCGTCGCTCTTTTTGTTGCCACCCTGCAGTTGTTACAATTTTTTTAGGGGCGAAGCTCCTTAAAGCGGCACCCGTTCGTCCCTCGTAGTGCGTAACCAGCCGTAACGCTAGCACCAGATTGTGACCTCCAAGGTGGTGCCGGTGGGAGATTTCTCCTGTATGTTGTTGAACAATAAAAAATTCGCAGCGTGCGCGTTAACTAAAAGCCGAATTCTTCTGTCTCTCATTCCCCATTAGCAGCCATTGGCATGTTCCAGTAGGAAACGTTAGTAGAAGTGTAAGTGTTAGCTAAAAGCCGACTTCTTCTGTCTCTCATTCCCATTAGCAGCCATTGTTTACCTCCAAGGTAGTGCCTGGTGAGATTTCTCCTGTGCGGGATTAAACAATAAAAATTTTGTTCAAAACGCCGTTGATTGATGAAATAAACCAACGAAAGACGCCAAATGTTTTCTAAAAGCTAAACGAAAAGACGCCAGTTGTTTCTAAAGCAAAACGAAAAGACGCCAGCTGCTTAACGAAAGACGCCAGATGTTTTCTAAAGCAATGGTTTTCTAAACTATGAAAATTCACAGCGTACATGTAAAATTAAAGTGAGCTGCAAGTCGTCATAACTCTCATCGAACCTTTAGTATAAACGCGCCCGGTCTCACGTCGGTGATGATGTACTGGGCAGAATTCACGGAAGATTCACGGTTTACCGATGAACCTCCGCAGCTTCGCCCACTCATCATCATTCACTCCGTGGATATGCTGTGATTTTTTGACAAGCGTCCAGTGCTGACAGCACTGCTCGGCGCCGCCGTTGAAGAGCGGTGAGACGCCGTGAGCTCGTGTATCACTGGCGTCTGAAATATGGTAGCTCCGCCTTAGTCGAAGCAGCTGTAGTGAAATATAAAGAAAACTATAGGAGTATGATAATAAATTATAACGGCGTCAGTTCACTACAGACGCCGCTTAGACACCGCAGTTGTACGTCCTCACCCGAAAGCGGAGAAAGCTCGCATCAAGGCACCTTAATGTGTCCGCTACGGTGCCATTGTGTAGTTGTAAAGGCTAGAGAAACAAGCGCTTTAATTTTTCTTCCTTTTAATAAGTTGACTGGCAAATGATGAAGAAGAAAATTATGATTCCCAGCGTATTATACACTTTTCGATCTCACGCACTTGCTGCGTGCGAGTTGGCTAAAATTAGAATGAAATTATTTTCAATCGCGGGTTTACGTGTATACGTTGTTTCAGCCACATGAAACAGCTGAGTGCGATATTCTTTGAAAGTTAGTCGAAGCGAAGGGCATACACGTTCTCTGTTAAACGCGTTAGACAGTTTTATTCGGGCATCCGCAGCAGCTCTGCGGACGCAGCCTGCCAACCATTCCCCATGACAGGCTGCGTCCACATATATGTAGCGGGCGCTCAACTAAAACTGTTTATAAATGCACGATACCGCGGAGAAATTCACACAAGAAACGTGCGCAAGCGCCTACAGCAGAAGGGGCGGTGCGACTAGAAAAAGTTGCACTGGCGCCACCTGGATTTTTCTTCGCCAAGAGGGAACGCCTGAACCCTCCCGTTCGCGCCACTAGGAAGTTGGTTCTAGTTCACTATAACTGGGGTTAACCGAAATAATGCACAGAAAAAAAATAAGCCTACAGAAACCACACGACACAATATATCAGAAAAGCCAGGATTTATTCGTGGTCCGAGGCTTCGGGAAATGTGTCGTGAAGCATGCGAGGCCCAGCGAGCGCTGCTCAATATTTCGCTCAGAGCTCAGCGCACAGACGCTCGCGTCGCTGGTAGACGCAGCACGCGACCCCTTGGCTTGACGTCGTGCCCCCCTTTGCTATACTGCATACGCTGGACAATGTTCACAACTAGCCGCCGCATAGGGCCCCAAACTGTTTTTAACGAACCTCGCCGTCCTTGCAAGCTTCAGAAAATGGTTACGACTGCGCGAATAAGACGCCACCTAAGAAACAGAAACACGCACACACACGCAGCGCAACATGTGTGTGCGCGTTTCTATGTTTCTTACACGGTGTCTTATTCGCGCAGTTGTAACGTTTTTCTGAATAAACGACCCAACTAGCCCAACAATATGTCATTCTACAAGCTTTGCTTGAAAACATGCCTCATCTGTTGCCTCACGCACGAAAACACCTACGCAGATGACGTTGACGAAATCTTCCCGCTGTCATGCACGGGCTTGTCGCTCGTATGGTGGTATGGCTGGTACACGAATCGTATATGGTGTTTCTGATAGTATGGCTGAGGGAAAATAACCACGTAAGGTGTGTTGAATAAATTGTTTTTATGTATAAAGAACATGCCAAATTTTGGCGTATAATTATTATTTTGTAAAAACAATTCTGTAGGATTGATGATACCTTTTTTTTTCGCGATTGCGTCATCTGGCGTGTGGTGAGAGCACTAGTTCGTTACGCAGTCGTGACGTACTTCCCGAGGCTAGATTTCGCGGAGTGTCCTCTCTTAAGCCAGGACAGCCTCCGGCTCTCCCGTTGCACGGTACATAATTTCTCGGCCGGCGTGGTTTTAAAGACGATAGTATTTCTTAGGATACTTAAACGGAGAAATTTTGGTCTGTCTGTCTTTCTGTTTGTCGGCACGTCACTCGATTCAGCCACTCGGCCAAAGTTGAACCACTTGCCCAAGGGCCAGCCATCTTGAACTGGTAGGGCTGTTCATACTTGTGCACGTTGTCGATCAAAAATAAATATCACGCATATCTGAGGCGCAACATCCCTAGGTAAGTATTAGGTGGTGTGTTCCTTTAATAGAAAATGCATACATACGTAATTCTAAAGACCCTAGTTTCTTAAGCTGCGCTGAAAATTGGACTGCGCTGAAACTTGTCTTTCTCCGTGCCCTCTGCACGAGCTCATTGTTGTGTTTCGGTTTCGGTTCTGTACTGCACTGTCCGAATGCCATGGGGCGCCGCTCTGGCATTCCTGTTTCACCCAGGCGACGTGTAAATAAAAGAGTGTGTGTAGAGTACTCGTTGAGTGCGGACGTTTCTTCTGCTTCAGCGCTTCGCGCCAAACCGCGTGTTCGGGCTGGCTGGCGTCCCCGCCGGTCTTTGCCTGCTGCTGCGCCGGGACTATCAGCCCGCAACACAGCACTCATGTTTCCCGACGTATTGCCAGATGGCGTCCATATCTCACGCAGCGCCTCTTCTATCGTCTTTAGACGACATTTGCAGCGAAGCACGCAGATACGCGGCCAAATCTTTAATCTGGGCCCACGCCTGGAAGGCGAGTGCCCTAAGCACTAGACTCGCGCTTGCAGAACCTTAATATTTTACTTTTGGGGCTAAGCACCTTGTGGGTACCGGGCTTGCTGCGTCCCGTCCGCAGTCAAAGCAAGGACGACGAAGGCTTCAACTCACAACTAACAATAATTTATTTAACGCTACGGTGCATACGGCGGGGTCGGCCCAGGGACACAAGAAAGCGAGGCGGCGACCATGATTTCCCGCAGCAATAATCGGCCAGCACGGGTGGCAGCATCCGTCCTTCCTCGAAGCCAAGGCACCTCTCTCCATGGGCAGCGCGCAGGCTGGCCAATTTAGACCGCGCAGCTCGGCCGCGTGCACCGCCCCTGCGGAGCACATGGCGCTATCTCGAGGTCGAAGTATACTGCTCGGTAGACAACACGGACAACAAGAAGACGGGGACAAGCGCAGACTATCAACTGAAAGTTTATTTTTTCGCATGCTACATATATAAGAATGAAACAGAAAAAGAAGATCAAAAGAAAGCTGTGAACAAACAAAGAAAAGTATAATTTGTACACTCGATGCATGAGGCAGAAAGTAGACTCATTGGCCATGCACGCCATTTTCCAGGAATTGAAGCTCTTTATCTAGGAGAGCAACCGACGGTGTGCTAACGCATTCTACCGCGCAGTATACTTCGATTATGAATCACCAACTCACCCAATCTTCCACTTTGCTCAGCTGTCTCGAGATAGTCGGTGGGCGTGGTTCCCCCCCCCCCCTCAAGAAGGCGGGGTGAGGACTGGAGGATGGTCCGGAAGGTCCGGCCGCAGGGTCTCTAAATCCTAGCGAGGACAAAAAAAACCAATAAGCATTTTCTTCCCGCCACCAACAAAAGTATCTGTATTCAACGCAGAACAAGGCCAACGGAAGATTTGTGTACGTTGGGAGGGCCTACGAATGCTTTCTCCTCTACAAAAAATAGTGCGAGCAGAAATTGGGGATGAAAAGCAAGCACAGGAGGAGGGAATGAGCGTCAGCGTCCCAACCCCTCTTTTCTCCATTACCGGGGACGCAGGTTGTGCCGCTTGCTTGACGATGTCTGCTACTGCTCGGCCGAGCTCTGGTGGGGAATGTCTGGATCTCCAGCTGCGGCGTCTTGTCGCACATAAAACTGTTTCAGTTCTGATACATCAATCGGGCCGCACGCTTGATTAGAGAAGCAATCTTTCAACATGCACGAAACCCTTGATTTCTGTGTGATTCTATACGGTCCATCCACCTGTTTGCTAGGGAAGCTGCGTCTCTCAGGAGGTGTGTCCGCTTCAACGCCAAGTCCCGAACCTCAGAGTTAATGTTCTGTCGACGCTTGTCATACTGTCCTGCCTGTTTCATGCGGGATACATCGAGGTGCTGTCTGGCTTGTTGTCCAGCGTCGGTCAGCCTCTGTCTCAGGTCTCCTGCAAATTTTGCATAAGGTCTCGGAAAAGTGGTTGCACATGTCAAAGCACTGTCCTGCGGAAAGCTCAATTCTTTGCCCTGGTTACGTTGAGCAGGAGTGAAACCTGTTGAACGATTCACTGTCGTCCTAGTTGCGAACGCTATTTCTGCCAGTTTCAGATCCCAGTCTTTATGACACTCCGCGTGCGCGACAAGCATAGATTTGAGATTTCGGTTTACCCTTCCCGTGGTTGGCTTGCGGTTGATACACAGATGTGCGTTTGTGACGAATTTCCAGAGCGCCACAGGAATTGGTGAACACTCTAATAGCCACTGCGTACAATACCACAGGACGTCATGTTTTAATGTTATGCGCCAGACAATGCTTCGAGAAAAAGGCCGTGCACTTGTAATAGGAATAGCTCACGCTTCAGATCTCATCTATAAAACAACATTTCAGTGCGCCAGCTGATGAAACGCGAAATGCAAGTACAAAGAGAAGAAAAACAAAAAAAAATCACAGCATATCCACGGATTGAATGATGATGAGTGGGCGAAGCTGCGGAGGTTCATCGGTAAACCATGAATCTTCCGTGAATTCTGCCCAGTACATCATCACCGACGTGAGATCGGGCGCGTTATACTAAAGGTTCGATGAGTTATGACGACTTGCAGCGCACTTTAATTTTACATGTACGCTGTGAATTTTCATTGTTTAGAAAACCATTGCTTAGAAAACATCTGGCGTCTTTCGTTAAGCAGCTGGCGTCTTTTCGTTTTGCTTTAGAAACATCTGGCGTTCTTTCGTTTTGCTTTTACAAAACATCTGGCGTCTTTTGTTGGTTTATGGCGTTTTGAACAAAATTTTTATTGTTTAATCACGCACAGGAGAAATCTCACCAGGCACTACCTTGGAGGTAAAGAATGGCTGCTAATGGGAATGAGAGACAGAAGAAGTCGGCTTTTAGCTAACGCTGCGAATTTTTTATTGTTCAACAACGCACAGGAAAAATCTCCCACCGGCACCACCTTGCAGGTGAAAGCGTAAGACTGGTTACATACTACGCTACGAGGGACGAACGGGTGCCGCTATAAGGAGCTTTGCCCAAAAATATCGGCAGATCCCACGCACTGTGGGAATCGATGTAATGCGAAGCAGCCAGCAAAGAGCTGCATACATCGCCTTGTTTGTCTTTGAGCCAAACGAAATTGTTCATGCCATGGCATCTAGTCCACCATATATCGCATGTTTGCCATGCACGCATGCATGCACAATCTAGTATACACCATGCCAATGAAACGCATATTCTGGTATATACAATGCATGACCTGTCGTTTATGTTCATCACGCACTCGTGTCGTGCCATACCAAGTTTGGTATATATCCAGTAAACAAAACGGCCAGAAGCACACTATGACAGTGGCATGTAAATCATACCGTACATGACATGCATAACATGATTCGCATTTTAAGACCTCTCATTTATGTTCGTCATACAGTCACATCGCGCAATACCAGTTTTGGTGTATATCAAACGAGCGAAATGGCCGCGGGTGCACCACGAGTATAGCATGTAAATCATGCCATACATGACATGCATGGCATGATTTTCGTGTTAACACCTTTCATTTACGTTCGTCATACAGCCGCTTCGCGCATACCAATTTTGGTGTATATCAAGCTAGCGAAACGGCCGCTAATGCAACATTAGCGCGGCATGTATATCATGACATACATGACATCATGTCACGGTTTTCATGTTACCACCTGTTATTCATGTTCGTCATACAATCGCGTCGCGCAATACCAGTTTTGGTATATATCAAGCTAGGAAAACGGCCGCGAATGTATCATGAGTGTGGCTTGCAAATCATGTCGTACATGACCTGCATATCATGATTTCCATGTTACCATCTCTCATTTACGTTCGTCATGCAGTCGCGCAATACCAATTTTGGTGTATATCATGCAAGCGAAACGGCCACGTATGCGCCATGAGCATGACATGTAAATCGTGTCGTACGTCATGCATGTCATGATTTTCATGTTACCACGTCTCATTTACGTTTTTCATACAGTCGCTGCGCGCATTACCAATTTTGGTGTACATCAATCTAGCGAAGCGGCCGCGAATGCCTCATGAGCGTGGCATGTAAATCATGACATACATGACATGCATGTCATGGTTTTCATCTTACCAACTGTTATTCATGTTCTTCATACAGTCACTTCGCGCAATACCAATTTTGGTGTATATCGATCTACTGGAAACGGCCGCTAGCGCACCATGAGCGAGGCATGTAAATAAGGTTGTACATGACTTGCATGTGATGATTTTCATGTTACCACCTCTTACTTACGTTCGTCATACGGTCGTGTCGCGCAATACCAATTTTGGTGTATATCATGCAAGCGAAACGGCCGCAAATGCACTATGAGCGTGGCATGTAAATCATGACATACATGTCATATATGTCATGGTGTTCATGCTACCACCTGTTATTCATGTTCTTCATACAGTCACATAGCACAATACCAATTTTGGTGTATATCAATCTAGTGAAACGACCGTGAGTGCGCCATGAGCGTGGCATGTAAATCATGTCATACATGACATGCATGTCATGATTTTTATGTTACCACGTGTCAGTTATGTTCGTCATACAGAACTGTCTCGTCATACCAGTTTTCGTATATATCCCTTCGTTTAAACTGCCGCGAGCGCCCAGAGACCATGTAATGTAAATCATGGTGCACATGACATGCGCGTCACGATTTGCATTTTAGGACCTGTCATTATGTTCGTCATGAATTCTTGTCACGCCGTACCAATTTTGGTGTATATGAAATTAACGGAACGGCCGCAAGTGTCTAAGGTCGTGGAATGTAAATCATGCTGTTCATGACATGCGTGTCATGATTTTCATAATATGACCTGTCATTTATGTCGTAATAAGGCCATGTTATGACACACCAATTTTGGTATACATCCGATTAACGAAACGGCCAGGACGCACAAAGTCTTAGGTCGGGCTAGATAGATAGATAGATAGATAGTAGATAGTAGATAGATAGGATAGATAGTAAGTAGATTAGATAGATAGATAGCTAGATAGATAGATAGATATGATAGATAGATAGATAGATAGATAGATAGATAGATAGATAGATAGATAGATAGATAGATAGATTAGATAGATAGATAGATTAGATAGATAGTAGATAGATACGCTCAAAGTCGCAGAAGTTCGCTAAGAAATGCTTCGCATTTAAAAAGCTCTTTCACATCCCACCGCCGGGGATATCATATACGTTTAACTTCCGTAGCCTACTCTGACCATATTAAGTGCTAACGAAAATTATTTTGATCAAACCGCTGGAAATAGTGAGCGACTTGGCTTTTTATTTACATTAAAATTAACGGGCGCTGTACGACGCTGAATTTCTGCGGTCTGTGTGCCGCACATTGCTCGTTGTTAGCACCCCCCCCCCTTGAACAATAACACACAAAACAGATCCATAAATAGTATTCTGTGATCGAGTGCACGCACTCACGAAATTTCATAAACTAAAGACGCAACAAGTCTTCTTTGTACATCACCCAACAAAAAAGTGCTATTTTGCACATATCTAGCCGAACTTTACTACGACGACAGATACCGTTCCCTAATGCGGTAGAATACATCCGCTTGTCGTTATGAATTGACTATGCTATCCTGTATTATCTCTTTTGGCGCAAACATTTGCAAAGGTAGAATGTGACCGTTGGTCAGCACAGTATAAGCCTCGTCATTTCTTTCAATTTGACTGAGGCCAGTGGGTGTCCCAGGCAATGAACGATAGCCTCCTCAAAGAGCACCGCTAACATAACCACAGGAAAGAGGGTTCGCCTACTGATTATTGTCAGGTTCAGTTTCCAGCAATGATATATAGCAGTGCCAAATTATCGATAAAAAAAGATGACCTATAGTATATCAAGCACATGAATTCTCCATCAATCTCGGCTCATCCATATAAGCATTTTTTTTACGCTGACATCTCATTGCACTCGGTGTGCGATGGGATATTATCGCACTTGGACTTAATGTTGAGCATAACGGTGGCGCCAGTATTCATCTGACGGCCCCGGCACTTCATGTCGAAATCAAAGGAAGAAAATACAGGAATGCGTTTTAATACTTCCGCTAATGCATTTTCAGATACTTACAGTCACTTTTATCATGAACGGACGTCTGGTTAAACCTTTCAGTCCAAATTAATTATTTTTTATGTATGCCACTAGTGCTCACATTTTGAGATGCGCATGATCTTGGCAGTAAAAAATGAAAAGAAGCTTTGCTCACACTTTTCAATAAAGACTAATTAATGGACTTATTAAAAAATATTATTTGTTATTACTTGCATATCTTTACATAATTTATTACCTTCAAAAGTTATTTAGATGGGATAGCCTAATACCCAGCAGCCAAAATTCAAATTTCGCCACAGAAATAAAAAAAAAATTGGTTAATCTTGCATTAAGCCGCGTAAGGCTCGAAACAAAGAAACTGGACGATTCTGGAGACTAATGTGGTTGCTTCTAGGTTGTTTCTATATAGGCATTAGCTTGATGATGAGGGTTGTTTCTAGATTGCTTCTAGGTCATTGCTAGGTCGTTGCTAGGCTTTAGCTAGATGATGCTAGGTTGTTTTTACTTTGATTGCCAGCGCAGAGAGGTTCGAGTTAGACCACAGGCGGTCACAAACGCGACACGGATGCCCAAACTCCAGAGGCAGAAACATGCGCTGAAACCAAGCGTTTGAATCTCTCATGCACTCATTGGCAGGACACGGATGTCCAAACTCCAGAGACAGAAACTCGCGCTGAAACCAAGAGTTCGCACCTCTCATACATCTTCGGGCAGGTCTTCCTTGGCGTAGGCCTTCCATCGCTTCGAGGTCTTGTCGCAGCTACCGTTGCCTTTCCCGTTCCCTAGCGTTGTGCTAACTGTTGCCACCTTCCTTTTTAGTGGACCGGCGGTGATTCACCCAATATCTGTGGCACATAGCCATTTATGATGATCACTAGTTTTATGATAGGCCGCAACAATTTCCGTGGCACATATCCGTTTGTTGTGCTAAACGTTGTCTTCTTCATTTTTAGTAGACCAATGGTGCGTAGTGGAATTTAGACAATTTCTGTGTCGCATACCCGTTGTTTGGTACGGGGTGAACAAGGAACGATTTGCTAAACAGCTCAGCTCTCAAAAGGTGCCCTATCTCTGCATTGTTAAAGATGAAGCTGCCTCAGGGAAATGCGCTAACAGCACGGGCGCTTTTGTAATCTGTTCGTTCAGATCTGACGTCACTTTATTTTGTGTGCCAGGTTGGCACCATATGTAGGGCAGATGCTAAATATGAGTTCTTGAGAGAGAACAACGCTTTATCTTTAACGCGTGCTTGTTCACTGACCTACATAATTGATGATTCCAACTGTAAGCACTGGGCCTGAAAGTGTTAAGCCAAGCCACGCTTAGGTTTGCACAGAAGGGCAATACACGTGGAAAAGTATTTTATAAGCTAGAACCACAGCGACAAAAAGAATAACAGTGTTGAGGGCTCGCCATTCATACTTTATTTTGATGCGTTTACATGCTCCTGCTTGCTTGAGTTACACGGGAAATCAAAATCATGAATAACGCAAGACATGTTTACGAGGTCAATGTATTGTTGCGATTTATTCACGCACGCCCAAAATGTGACCAGAAAATTCGAAGAGTTTTTTTTGACGTCCTTAGAGATCGAACTTAGCCGTCTCTGATGAACATAACCTTGCAAGAATTACTCGATAAACTTCGGCTGTTATGCACTCACCGGAAGTGCATGTGACCACGGGACGCCACCACTGAACCACGCAGAATCCTATCGTCAAACTTTCACTTCTAAGCTTTAACTCTCAAGCACCATTTTATACCTTTTCAATCTCCCAGCTGATATGAATTTTTCGTATACGTACTCTCCATTTTATTCCATTCTCAGGATCTGCGGATTCTTATTCATCGTGCAACACGCTTTTATATTCACTGTTTATTGCAATAAGAGAAAACGGAGCAATAAAATGGGCGACATTTTCAATATAGCATAAGTTCAGCGTCGAAAAACAACATAGAAAACCTTTGCGTTTCTGAAAAACTGAAAATCGCGACTGTGGGAGCACTGTACTCATGTATAACTAATGCGCCCTCGTGCTACTTAAACGCTACGTTTAGCGAACGTGCCTTGAGAGTGCGCAATAAGGGGTTTTTGCAATAAAGTACAGATGGTAATATCTGTCGCGTTCACCAAACGGACATAAAAAGCGTGCCCGGCGGCCTCATCCCAGAAGAGCTTTCTTCCGTGTCTCGATGCTGAAGTGTTTCAGGGCACTTTTATACTCGGTGGTTACTTTTATGCTATCCTTGTTTCGCTTTTTATTAAAGGAACACTCTATGTTTCCCTTTATTATTTTTTATCAATAGGGTGTAATCCTTTCGAAAAAGGTCTTATTTGAGCACATAAGCCTACTTCATGCTTGTAAATTGCAATGAAGCCCGGTCATGTGTAGATGAAATGAATATAACGAACTGGTGCTACATTTATGTCAGACATAACTTCGCCGAAGAACTGACATGGTAACTACTCATATCTTTTAGGCCTGCTTCACTAACATCTACATATGGGGCCACAATTTTTATATGCAACTGTTAACTCTTAATAACCATTTCAATCTGTATCTAAAAACATGCTGACAGAAAGTGCTTTACGAAATGTTATGGCCACATGCCAATCTGTTGTGAATCAGTTGCTTCACACGCTTCAATGTGAAGAGAGCCGCTAGCAACGATTCCACATATCAGAAATTTTCATCGGTGACATTTGTGGTAGGGTTTTTTTTTTTTTTTTTTTGCAGTAGAACGCATAGAATCCTTTACGATAAACGTACACAGATAATAAAAATGTAGAAAATATGTTTTTTTTTATTTTGTTCTGCGACGACACACGTTTATAGCTGTCAGACCCGGTTATAACGAACAAGGTGAGTTCCCGGAACTTGTTCGACATATCAAATCTTTACATATAGCTGAACCTGCTTTTAAAAAGTCCGGCACCAAGTTTGTTATACGAAATATGGCGAATTCAGACGAAAATGCGCAAACTAAAGTAATGTGATACCACTTACCAAGCATAATATGCTCAAAAACAACTTATTTTACCGTAATCTGCTCTTACTTGCAGTAGGCAATAAGTAGAATTTTGGTTTGCGCCATGCGTCTTACGACATTAACGTGAATTGCATTTTTAAATCACGACATAACATCAACCATCTCAAGTCCGCTCCCTAGGATATCGCCACAGTAGCACTGCAGCACATCAGTCGCGAAGATTGCTTCAGAAAATGCTGGACGTGGACGATCACCTTCCAGTGGCACCGGCGGTTCTTCCTTGCCTTCCAGGTCTCCAGACGACACCAGATGAGCAACATTTTCCGCAATGTGTCAATCTCAAGTCAAATAACAGTGTGTGAATCTATAGTCGTTAGATAGTTAGCGTAAGTAGCGGTTTTTCAATCTCACGCAAGCTAAATCTGTATTTTATCGCTTTGTTAATGGCAGATGAGCGCTTGCATTATCTTAGAGCGCAGACATTGAGAGGAAATAGCGCGTGTATGTAATCACTCGTTTTTAGACACATTAGTGCGTTGCTGGTCATGATGTTGTGACTGCAGAACAATGCTAAAGCTTACAAGTAATATGAGCAATAACTTATTTTCAGAATAGTGCGGTTACCACTTTTCATTGCAGTGCAGGGTTATAATTGTCGTATATACAGAAATCACAACGAGCAAATAAAAATAGGCAATCCTTAAACGCGAGGAAGCAGAGTGTTGGTCTTTCTTTCCAACGTAGGAGTGGCCCGCACATGCCAGAGCGTGTTCCCAAGGCCCTTCATAAAGTTTTTCTATTCATTCATCCTTAAACACAGTAAATGCACAAAGCGAGATTTCGCCCCCCTCCCACATACACACGCACACGCACAGCCCCACACACACAAGCACGCACGCGTGCGCGCACACGCACGCACATACAATCACGCGTGAAACGTATTGGCGGATATCTTTAAGGACTGTTGATTAGGACCACCGCATGAGATGTTGCGACTGCGTTTCCATTCAATTCAGCAGTTTCTTTACGACGTAAGTAACATATTTGGGGATCATTCAATGCGAATGTTCTGGTTATATGGCACGCCCATTATTTAGTCATCTCGTTCGACTCTCTCATGAACCTCAAAAAAGAAAGTGATCCACCACGTCAACCAGCAGGCGACGGCGCTCCAGTTTACCTATAAAATGACCGACCAGCCACTACAGTGATGCGAATCACCTGTAACGAGTCTGAACAGTCGCGAAGAACAAGCTATAGAATGGCGGCAGGGCTCATAAAGGCAGATAGAGTGGAAGAGAAAGGGGCCCTCGCCAATCTATCACTCTGGCCGCGTGAGCCAGAGCCAGACATCGCAGCATCGATCTCCTACGAGATCTGTTTCTTCGGTTGCAAATCATACCTCCTCAGCCACACTGTAGGCTACCGTGGTATGTCACACACAAAGCCGTTATCGTCAACTAAGAAATTTCCTCTTCTTGTGTTTAGATTGAACCATGTCGTCTGAACGCCTCATCCTACTGTTGATTCATAGGAGTGCCCACAGTTCTCTATAAGGGGTTGGCGAAGTTTCACTGCTGCGCACCCCCCGCCCCTCTCCTATCCTGTTGGTCGAGTCCGAAAGAAAACAAGCTTCGTAATGGATGCAAAAATGTAGTGAGAGCATGCGCCTGCAATATCGAAAAAAGCTACGTTTTAAACGGGATGTCGTTGAAGAACTAGTTTCGCAGAAATTACGGTGTCGGTGTCGGCGTTGGTGTCGGCGTCGGTGACGGTGTCATTGCTTTTGAGCGAAAAATCATCATCTTGTCCGTGACAAAGAAATCGGGAAAGACGCAAATAAAATAAATAATTAAAGTCTTCGGGTTCGACTGAGAACCGAATTCAAGCCGTCTGCGTGGCAAGCAGGTGTTCTACCAGAGAGTCAAAATATTTGTTGAAACTGCTTCGGAAAAAAACACTACATGAATGTCATGTAGTGGAAGGAGCCTCCTTAACGCATGCAATATTGCGTGTCAGAAGTGTATAATCGTGCCAGGAGTCAAAACATGTGAATTGCAAAACTAGTGGGTGTTAAGAGGTCCACCCAATACAAAGCACTCAGAAATATTTAATCATCATCATCACCAAAAGCATAAAAAAACTGAACAGCTGCGAAGGTTCGCGTGCTGCCTTACGGACACGTAGTGACCCCTTCGCTGATTCGCAAAAGGAATAATTATGGCTTAGTGCGCACTTAACAAATGTACTTGCAGTAGCCATTCTAGGACACTGAAACGGCCAATGTTACGCGCACAGCCGTTCGTTCCCTTACGTCATGGTTGAAGCATGCATTGGGAAACCGACACTAGGCTAGCAATTGAGAAGGCAATGCTCACGGGGCCCGATTACGCTATCGCATTCTACTCTTGAAGGTGAAGCTCAAGCCTCCTGCAAGAATTTTGTACTTAAACATGGTACGTTCCTGTGTAAAATTTGCTTGTCGTAAATCAGTTGCATGAGGTTTGCAAAATGCTGACTCTGTGTGGTGACACCGTCTTCTCAATGTAAGCTTCTTCGCGAGGATTTCAAAAGCAGCCGCTGAGCCCATACTCGAAATAGAACATTCGGTGTGAATTCCTGTGGATGTCTTGTAGAACTCCTGCAACAGTACCCTATACTTGAGAGCCAGTTGCGTGCAGTCAATTTTCATGATTACTTAAAATTAACAAGCTTCAGGCCGCTGATCGCACCGCACAGGAGAATGAATTTTACCTTAGAGAGACACTGGTACATATACAAATCTAATTGATATGATGGAGATGTTAGCCAGGCTTATAGCTCACAGTTATGCGCAAAGATTCGGATATGCACTAGAATAACATAAGTACACAAATATGTATCCAAAACAAGAAATTAGGCACAGCTCGTGCAGGCTGTGTTTTACATAAAGCGCTTTGCGAAAACAAACTTATTTATTTATTTGATTTGCATACATATATACACAAGGACACAGAGAAAAGAGGGAGAGAGCAAGCTGGCAACTGCCACCTAGAGGGGCACAACGCCTGCCTACTCTTTCGGGAGGAGGAAAAGGAAGACGGAGGAGAGAAAGAGAAAAGGAGATAGGAAAATAAAGGAACAAATTGACGCAGATTTGGACAAAAATAGATAAAGGCACACACAAACACCAAAAGAAACGCTTATAAACGGGTGGCCATATCTATCTGTTTGGTTAATAAAGGTAAGTGTATACGCACAAACACAAATCAAGGGCAACGCTTCTTTTAGCTCCGGCACGACGACCCATTTCCACAGAGTTGCTAGCACTTCGCGCCCCATAAGGTTTCTTTTGTGTGCATGTGCCAATAGAACTCTTTTGACGCTGCTATGGGATGGACATGCTACAATAACACCGGAAGGGGTAGCTGGAAGCGGGCACGACTGGCGGTTCTCAAGACTGACGAAGGCCGAATGACTGTCCCACATATCCACTGGTCTGCGAGGCTCACGCTGGTGTTCATGTCTGTGAAAACTCCTTCCCTTGAAAAGTTTAGGCACGATATTTTGTTGCCTAGGAAAGCACGCACACTCTCATAATGGTAATATAGGTAGAAATTTTAAAGCGGAAGTGTTTGATAAGTTTTGCTCTTCAGTATTTTTTTTACCATGGTCATTTTCATGCTTGCCTATTACACCAGAAAAATTTTGCTTGTTTAAAAGAAAGAAAGGATGCTATTTGATCGCTACTCTTTTTCCTAACTATACTAGTCAGCTTTCCCGCAAGACAAAACAAAAATCGCATGAAACTCAACACCCTCGCACAATTAACAACGTAATTATCAGAAAAAAAAAACTCGCGAGTATAGTTTCATCAATTTATCTTTGAATTTAGTCGATATGGCTGGGATAATTCTGTGCATTTAGTCATCACCGCGAGCATAACCGAAAAGAAAAATAACCTTTGAGCGATTTTATTGTCACCAAGCTTACGCAATTTATGGGATTTCCTGTAGCTGGGCACCTCTAAATGACTCATGTTAATGGCAAATTTCACCACGTCCTAAACTAATGGTCACATATATCCAAAAAGGAGACAGTACTTCGGCGGCCAAATAGATTGATCATAATTACAACATTTGCAGCTGCAAAAATACTCAGGTGTACATGATTAAATGAAGATAATGTGATCTATAAGGAAGTGTGCTGACAAGAAATAATTGCAACATGATTCATGGCTGCGCTAAAAACATGAGCAAGAAAGAGATGTACAAAGCGCAGCCATGCATTATGTTCCAAGTATACGCCAACTAGCCCAAACGAAAGCGTTACTGCCAAATATAATTGACACGTGTTTATTTTCGTAACAATGTTTTGAGCCCATTTTCTGCGCCTTTCAAGTACATCAACATAGAAATGTGAGTGCGGAAGGCGTGGACAATTCATTTCATCGGGTAGCACTTGGCCGCTGTTATTTACTGTCGTAACGAAGGCGCTTAGGCAGCAATAAAATACGAGTGGTGATGAGCAATCAATTCAAAGACAATATGACATGTGTGACTTGTCCTCGTCTTCAGCCAAGTCATTCACAGTCTCTCAATCATGACTAAAGCGTTGCTCAGAAACTGACGGTGCCTGCTAATCATTTCCTTAGCAGCTCGCCCATGGGACGGCGCGAAAAACACCGTGTAAGACAACGGCAGCCTTGTACGTCCCAGGGTCACGGAGACGGTGGCAGAGACGAGCGTGCTACGCTCTCATCCAGAAAAAAAAGCAAGACATGGCGATGAATCGGAGTACAGCGCATCGTTACTGGCGAAATGTAGACGCGACCCGAGCGTAGGTGCACATTTGTTGCTCCAAGCGCGCTAATCTGTTCACTGTGGATGTTCCGCAAGAAAGCCCCGATCTCAGTGTCGGCTCTGGGAAATATTGTCTCGGCAACTGGTGCGTACTACGTATTTCACTGTTCTCTATTTTTGCACACAGGTCACATTGTATTTCAATGTTGATTTGAACGTCCACTGAACTGCGTGCTACAAAAATTTGGCTTTTCTGTGGACACTCAAAACAGCCAGGTGTATAAGTGAAAGCAACAATTTGCCCTCGGAAGCGAGATTGAATTGTCCAAGATTGTGTAAGCTTGCTTATATTAAGCATGTTCGAAGGAAACAATTCTGCTGCAATGATGCGCCAAGTTTGAACAACGTTTACATATGCTAGTCACGCTTCACAGTAAATTAGCAAACATGACAACATTTAAAATCAATAAAAATTTAAAGTCTAAGCTTGCAATGTCGTATAGCTAGAAATTGAATTACGCACTGCAGCAACAATGAAGGCTAGTGGAACAGGTACAGTACAGAGGAAATTTGAGAACCACCAATAAATAAACGAAATTGAGCAAAGAAGTAAACGCAATAAACGAAACGAAAGCTCTGAGATCTCCCATGGTTGGCTCTAGAGTTCTGGTAACTGCAAGGCGAGAGGCGGAGTGCCATGCATGTTTTCTAGCTAGCCTTGTTATTCTGTCAACAGCACACTAGATGTGTCTGTAACACCTGCACCCTTCTTCGACAGTGGTTTCAAGCCGCCGCGACTTACAAGTGCGTTCTCGCCCAGGGCGGGTCCCACAATCGAGTTGTTGATGGAAATGACCTGAAGGCCGTTCTTCGTGGAGTTAGGAACGCTGCTAGTACGCGGACTGCGAATGAAGCACCCCGATAGGCGGCAACGCGTGCGTTTGCGGTGTAAATAATATAACCTGAAGGAAATGGTTGGTGCGGCAGTTGTTTACGACGCCTTGAGGCACCTCGAAATGGAGTATATGCGGTAGGAATTCGAGAAGCACCTCCGCCAAAGGCATGAAACAAAGATGCAATGTTTGTTCTTTTGCATGCAAATGTGGAGTTCAAGCTGTTCTGGTTAGCACAGAATTGTTAGCAGTGGCTTGCTGCGGGGGTGCTTCGTCAATGGGCTACACGCGTCATTGTATGAAAAAAAAAACGATCTGCGGCCCCTCTTCCCTGGCCACAGTCGATTTTCGTTAAACAACTCTTTCCGTTCACGTGGACGAATTTCTGCATCACGAGCAAACGGAATTGAATCTTCGCGGCAAATTTATTTTCCGGCTGACCTGTTGTCCCCGAGATTCAATCCTGTATAGTTTCAACACGCGTGCCTATAGAAAACACGCAGCGCGAACCATTGAATGTGAGGATATAACATAAGGTGAACAGTTGTCGTCGTGTTTCTTGACTTCTATGCACGCGTCCCAGCGAAGACGCTCTTTTGGATCTTTGAGAACCGCATCTCTTTGCTGCCCCTTCTACAGTTTGAAAAGCATTCCTTTGTCACGTATATTCATTCTACTTCACCTAGGAAAAACTGCTTGTGAATGCACAGTTATAATAAACGAAATGATATTGTAAGGAGGTAGATGGTCAAAACGTTTTCCCTTGAGATAAGGGCTTAAAGAAATGCTTCTAGTGCCAGGGAGAGGTCCCGGCTACCCTTTCGCTCCGAAATGCAACATCTACATTGTTAGCAGGTCAGTGATGACTCATTTTCTGCAGAGTCTGTGCGTTTACGCTAATTGTGAAAACAAGAAATCCATAAATACCGAATGACGTTGCTAAGATGTTGCAAGAGCAGGGATTGACATTAGGCTTTTTACGCAGCAAACACTTTTAAAAATGTCGGGCAGTTTTCACTACGTCGAGCAAAGCATGGCACAGCGAACTACGGGTCTGTCGACCATCGTACTCCCCGTCGACCGACAAGTCTAGCTTCGAGATACCTGCGCAGCCCTCATTCGCTGTAATTAGCTCTTGCTGAAAATCGGAGCGACGAGCTTATCGACTTGCCACCTGTGTTACGCCTAACGCAGCGATAGCTCCCACACTTTCACTTTAGCATTCTGTCCAGCATTCTCCTCATCAAGTTATCCTCTTTTCTCTATGTTTATCTCACTCTCTTCCTCTTCTCACTTTTGTGCGAAGTTTCTTACTGAATCACTATTAATCGAGTTAAAAGTAGCCGTGTAGGTCGGCACATTTAAGTTGTTTTTTTTTTGCCCGATAATTTACTCCTGTAACTCCGCTTCTCCTGGCACCGAAAAGAACGAAGAAAGAATGAACCTGTGTTCAGAGAGGAATCCTAACAGGTTGGATCAATGTTCAATTAGTGTGAGCCTCAGCCTCTCTGCATTGTGGAATTAAGGCGGCTGGCTCCCTCCATAAAAGTTCTCCCTCCATCAATGGAAAACTTTTTCATACAGCCGGTCTTAACCACAGAGAGTCATCATCCGAATATCTGAATAAACTTGTGCGCCGTTATGAAAAAGCTAAACAACTTTAATAACCACAGCCGTCTACGAATCACGTTGTTTTATGGCACAATTGGCTCCACTGATGTTGGCATGCGCCCGAGTCGTAGTCCCAAAAAAAGGTCTTTATCCACCTCGATATCATTTCCACAACAATAGTAAGATTGTAGTGAATACAAAGCTGTTCGCGGAGAAATATTCACACCTTAATTGCCAGGTATGTGCCATTGAGAGTAAAATACGTTTTGGTATAGACGAAGAACCGAAATGGCAATGGTGTCGGTATTTCGGTAGGCTGTGGAAACGCTGTACGTAAAACGGGATGGCGTATTTTGTCAAAAGCCCTCACTGAAATGTGAAATTTATTTCGTGGCAGAAGCTTTGTATGTATTCTAACCAATATCTCCGAATTACCTATCACCACACGATAGCCTTTATTTACGCGACAGAGGAATAAAGTATGTTCAATAAATCTCTTACTACGACGCTGTTTCGGTGAGTGCAAAAAAAAAAGTATAGACATGTTTTTGATTGAATTCAAATACAGGACACCATTGTAATAAACTCAAACAAATAACAAATGACACAAACGCGTTACTCGCACAACCGAGATGATTCTATTAAAAAAAAATGAAGACTCATATTAGCGTGAATCTGAAAGAGTTTTCCTTGAACAAAAAAAAATATCACTGTCCAAGCTGGAACGTGTGGCCCCAGGTTTTATCACCGGAGTAATCCCGACGGTTCATTAATATCTTTCTCAATTATGGGTTATGTATGTCGAGGAAACTTTTGTTGGCGCCCTTGTGTCCCCTTCTTCCTTTTTGTGGGCTAGTCGTGAGCAGTGGGATTTGTCCAATTTCTGTGGCACATGCGAGCTATGAATTTTTGCGCACATAAAACGGACGAATGTTAGTTTCGCAGAGTCATACACATTCACTGTAATAAATTTATTAGGATGTAAAACGTGTCAATCCCTGTGTTCAGCGATGGAGACAAAATTGTTGAACCGGCCCTACATAATTCTAACTCTTGAACCGATAATTAACCTCAGTGTTTTATTTATCACTGAAGGTTTTAGTGGAGCTTGAGTTTCCAAAATGTTATACTTTATGCACACGTGGCATGATGCCATAAGAAGTATGGCTGGCAGTTAACATACTACAAATATATCGGTGCTCTCTGCTTGGGTATATTTTCATAGTCCAGAAGGCTCCATGGCCACCCCTATCTGGGTTAGCTCAATCTATTTAGAGTAACATTAGTGTGATTTGAGCCCCGTGGTTACTCCTCAATTTTCCCGGAATAATTTTTGGCAGTGGAATGAGACAAACTTTATAGATATGTTAATGTGGAATATATCGCTTGAGTAAATAATATCTTAAACCATTCAGAAAAAATGATCACACAATCAACCACCGCATTTTAACAGAGGAGCTGATATAGGGTTGGGCCGCACGAAAGATGAGTGTCCGCGGTCCTCACTCTCCGATTCTGAGGTACACCCACAGATACCGTAACTGCCTTCGTCGTGTAGGAATCTGTAACCGCACAGCGAAACTATAGGAAGTGCGGCTCGAGCGTGAATAGTACCCAAAGTCACTGTAGCAGGGGCGGGTGTGGTAGGGGCTGCCACACGTCTTCTTTTGTGCATCCCTGCTCTACAAATGACGCACAGACAAGCACACAAAATCACAAAACATCACAGAAAATGACAAGGGAAGCACAGAAGAACCGCAGTTCCGCTATTTCTGCAGATTCAACACTGGATAGAACTGGATAAGTATTTTATTAGAATGCACAAAGCAATGTAACCAGTAATATTATGAGCTATGGCGTACATACCCACCAGCGCCGCAAAATAAAGGGCTCAGTCAAGATTAGATTATCGCTGATGCCCTGCTCATTTGAAGTAGATAATATTTATGCTAGAAAATATAACTTCAGGGATCTTGTCGACTTCTGACAGCGCGCTTTATTTAAGGTTTCTTTTTCCGCACTGCCTCTGTGACTTCTTGATCTATTTTTGTAATATTTTAACTAGCCAAGCACAAACTACGCCGACTAGAAGTGCACAACTGCTAGAGTAAAACTTGACTAATTTTTGCCGTGAAAGTCATACTCAACTTCAGCGAACGTCGCCTCTTACGACAAGCTGCGGTACATGTTTGAAAGAGAAAATAATATTTCCGAGTTTTTGAAAAGAAGCTCCCGATGCTGCTAAAAATGAAGTTATTCTTTGCGTTTCATGGTGTTGCATTATTTTTAGTTGCACTTCTAGCAATGAAAAAATCAAGACGAGAGTGAAAGCAAGCCGCACCACTGCTCTCCAGCTAATCTGGTTCCGCATTGCATGACGTTTGTAAACATAACTAAAACACTTTAATAAACTATAACGCAATAAATATAATTAAAAACCCATCATTTGCCCACTCCGATACTATTTTGAAAGCCTCTATTGCACGAATAATAGCAGTTTTTCGGAAGTCCTAAGAGGAAAGTGAAAAACAAACAGAAAAAAAAATCAGCAGACGCTGATCAGGAGCTGCATGGTTAGACAATTTTACTCATCGGCTTCCGTGAAGGAAAATGCCTGCGGATATCTACTATTTCTCGTGTTATTTTTTGGAATGCTGTCTTTGGTGCTAAATAAAAAAATAGTTTATCTGAATAAAAACGCAAGAAACGGTAAAAGTGCCGCACAAAAAGGTGAAACTTCATTTCTTCAGACATCCGCGATGGGGGATGTCGGAAAGCGTCTCACCGTTTTCATGTTTCTTGTCAAGGTTCGCAGCTTTTACAGCGAACGCTGTTATGAGATCATTTCACCGGCCGTTTTTGGCGCCGTAGTTGTCCGCCGCCGCCGCCGCCGCCGGTGTCCGTAACCAGTATCGCTCGAAATAAGGAAAAAAACGACATAAGAAAAAAATTCCAGGATGGAACGAGGTTCGAACCTGGCCCTCTGCGTGGGAGCCCAGTATTCAACCTCTGAGCCATGCCGGTGCTCGAAACTGCTTTGCAAAAAGGTCCTATACAGGCTTCATGTCGGGAAGGAACCACATTAGTACATGCAATATAGCGTGGTAGAAGAGTAAAATAGGCACCAGGCGTCGCACAACGCGAATTCTGTAAGCAGTCGTCACACAATTTGAATTGCGCAACGAGTAGGTTGTTGAATGCTTCCAACCCATTACAAAGGGCTCTGCCATAATTCTTCGTTGTCATCAGGCACAGCATCACCAAAGTGCGCATAATGCCTTACATTTGTTTTGCAGGTACCACGGCTCCCCGTAAAATGACGAAAAATGGCAGTGACTGCTGCCCTACTTCTAAAACATTAAAATGATTTATAGCGTAGCGGGTTCCTCGCAAGTGCACTTGTATTGGTTGCCAAGGAAGCCCATAAGCGCATGATCCATTTTCTCGGGGTCTCAGTAAAATTACAATGATTTAGAGCGTAGTGGTTTCCTCGCAAGTGCACTTGTATTGGTTGCCAAGGAAGCCCATAAGCGCATGATCCATTTCCTCGGGGTCTCAGTAAAATTACAATTGTTTATAGCGTAGTGGGTTCCTCGCAAGTGCACTTGTATTGGTAGCCAAGGAAGCCCACCTGCGCATGATCCCTTTCCTCGGGGTCTCAGTAAAGTTCTTCACCCTCCCCCCCCCCCCCCCCCGGCTCTGTCTCACGTCAACGTATGTTATACAGCATGACGGGAGAGGGAAATAGCGAGCGGGTGTCACCCGAAGCAAATATACATAACTGGTGGGCCGTTTAAAGCTTCCAACCCATTACAAAGGGATGAGCCTTAATTCTCCATCGTCATCAGTCGTCGCGTCAACAAAGTGCACATAATGCCTTACAGACGTGTAGCTGGTGCCTCGCTTCTCCGCAGAATGAAAAATAATGGCTTAGTAGGCGCTTCCCAACTTCATAAAAAATGTGATTTATGGCGTAGTGGGTACCTTTCTATTGTAATTGTATTGTAGCCCCAAGAGAGCTTACGACGGGCTCTAGAATCGCCGCTCTTCCAGCTTTCGCTGTGACTGTGCTGCGGTTTCAGCGCAGGCCTGGCATTTTTTTAAACTCACAAAGCATAGATGGCTATTCTGTGCTACTTATATATTTGGCGTGCTTTTAGAGCGCGGCTTTTAGGCACCCGTTCCTGCGGCAGAGCGAACGAGGACGACAGAGAGCGAACGCGCAGCGCAGCGCAGCGTAGGATGAAAGACGGCAATAGCGAGGAGAGCTCGAGGAGGAAGAAACGACAATGGCGAGACGAGAGGTTCCGCGGCGCCACAGTAGAGCGTGCCGTCGTGTGGTCGCCGATGACGTCATCACTAAGATGTGCGGTGAGAGCGTCCACCGACACCACATATGGAAATTAATCGCTGCATGTACGGAGGGCTGTCCGCGGCGGTTGTTGTGGAACGCGCCCATGCGCTGCCTTCCGTGGTCTCCCGTTTAGTGAGGCAGTCGCGCCTTAACTAATCGCAAGATCAAGACACCCAAACCGCTGCTCTCAGAATTCGCATTACGCGGTATTGTAATCATTGGTGATTTTTTTTCTGTCGCCCAATATATGCCAAAAGATCATGACTTAAAATGCCAGTGTACACACGAGGCGTACAACAAAGAAGGAACGTCACGGCTCTTTGTAACTTGTTGAATACGCGATCGCACGAGTTGAAAGAATTAACGCGTCAGACACAGTAGATGGACTAATAATTGTAGTGATGCTGTGCGCTCGTGCTTCTCTTGCAAGAAGTTACTGATAGCAGGGGCTGTAGAGACCTCGCATTCTTTAATGCGCAGAAGACGTATTCCATTTTCACTCCTACATTTTGTACTATATTCCCAGGATATTGTGAGAACAACGATGGTAAATAGAGCCCACAAACTTACGCTCAGAGCTGAAACATCATCCATATGCTGTCACAGGCGGTTGGTAAAATGTTAACTGCGTGTGGTCGTCATCTCATGTCTCGCGTTGTTGTCACGCAGTCTCATGTCTTGAGTTGGCGTCACGCAGGTCCCATGGGTCCCACGTTTGATACATATAAGCCGAGCAAACTGCACCTTTGGAACGCCAGCGCTTGCTTTCTTGTAACGCCAGCGTCGCCAAAGGGCTAATTCGTCGGTTTGAGCCAGCGAAGCGTCTCAAAAAACGACAGCGCCGGCAGTTAGACGCACAACGTAGGGAGGAGATAACAGTAGAAAAGCAGTAGAAAAGAGACCATGGGGCAGAAATTAGATCATCGCAAAGCAAATCAAGAAAAGAACAGAAAAGAACAAGAAAAGAACTGAAAACGATATAAAATATCACATAATGAGAAAAGAAGAACAGAAAATAGCAAGCAAGAGCCGATAAACACAAGAAAAGAACACAAAATAAGAGAAAAGAGTAGATAAACACAAGATAAACACAAGCAAAACGCAGGCAAATCAACGCTCCGCAGTTTGTACAGCTCTCATTTGGGGGGTAACTAGTTTTGATTTTTTGTTCTGTATGACACAATAAAATGTTGCAGATGATCCCTAAGCATCCAGTTGTGAGATGAGAACACGAGTTATTAAAACTAAATGTGACTAATTAGAGACGTGAGTTGGGCTAGTCGGTGCGTATTAACAGCAGGCATGTCTGAATACCGCAAAAAAAAATACACAAACAAGGACGTCCTGTCCGTCGTTTCTACCTTTTCTGTGGTTTTGTTGCGCTATTCAGTCATGTCTGCAGTAAATATGACTAAAACTTGTGAGAACACATAACTAACACCTGTGAGAATGCAAGTGATAAAATTAGAAATCTTTAGGAAAGGTAAGAAAAAATTCTTTCAGGCGATCCACGCCCGGCAAGCCCGAAATACGACACGTCCTTTGCAGGAACTCATGATGTCGTTAGGATGCAGTTAGCGACTGAAGTTTCGATGCATTTCTGCAAAAAAGGACCGACCACATTTTGTTCGTCTGTTTGTTTGTTTAGTTATTTGCTTCTTGCTTTGTTTCTTTCCTTGTGTATTTCTTTCTTTCTTTTCAAAGCATTTTGATGGGCTAGTTGGTTCATACTGTGCTAAATGTATCGACGCAACGCAAGGCGAACAAAACAAGAGGTTGACGAAAGAGCGTCACTTCCAACTGGCTTTATTTGAACATAGGTTCTATACAGTACAGCCATGTGCGCAGTTGCATTTGCGCAGAATAATCATGTACAATTATGTGTTTATGAAATCATGCTCCCAAAACATTCTGCCTATGCTTTACCCAGGGTGACATACGTATCATTGATGCACACAGATATGCGCCAATGTGATGCACACGCGTCAATGTAATAGCGCACCTGGCTGCACTGTATTGATAGTTTACACGTGACGTCAATGACACACAACATGGCTCCAACATGGTGGCTTAGATGGCTTCAAGGCAGTATAATCTCGCGCCGATTGCCCTGGTTTAGCGTGATAAGGACGTCGCAGGAACTTTATTTGGTCTCTGTTTATGAATAACGAAAGAACCGGCATGTGATGTACTGATGTACTGATAACACTAACGGGACATCACTAAGTTCGCGTTCCACCATGTTGGTGCTCCAACGTGGCTGTTTCAGCGATGTCACTGCAAGCCCTCTATAAAAAGGGCGTTTTCTTCAAATAAACCCAGTTGCAAGTGACGCTGCCTTTTGTACCTCGTATTCTTTTCGCCTTGCGTTGCGTCATTACCTTTGGGACACCTTCTTTCTTTCTTTCTTTCCTTCTTTCTTTCTTTCTTTCTTTCTTTCTTTCTTTCTTTCTTTCTTTCTTTCTTCGTCTACCGAACGTTGTTGCGTTAACAGCAAAAAGCAAATTTTACATGCGCCTATGTCTTTCCTGTTTGGAAACGGCATTCGACACCTGGCTTCCCACATCATTGGCTATTATTGCACAGCTGGAGCATATACAGGAGTCAAGCGTTACAGCCAACTGCATATTTTAGACGATGGACCAGCGTAACCAGCCGAGCTTTTCGGTTCTTGGCTGATGTTAGGAAAGACGAAAAATTGAAGCTCCGTAAAGGCAATCAATATCAAAATGTGAACTGAGTCAATGTTCAGCCGGAATAATAACATTACCCAGCATGAAAATACATACAATTTTACGATTACGGTTTGGTTTCATAGCACTCAACAAACACTCTAAGAAAACGTCCCTTCACATATATTTGAAATATTTGTTTGAGTTTGCAAAACTTCTATATGAGAAAGGCAGGTGATGCTCCTTCGTAGCCTGCTGCTACGTAACGCCTAGAGATATACGTTCATTTAAACACGTTCGCGTGCGGTTTCCCAAGTAAAAAAATATTGTACATTTTTCCGTTCCAGCTAACTTTCGAGGCTCATAAGCGATATATAACACTGCGACTGTTAAGAGAAGCATCCACTTTGTTTTGCGTCAGTGAGTGCTGTCGTGGAAAATGAACATTGTTACGTAAATTATTCACGAATAAGAGCAATCTAAGGCAGTTCGGTGATTTCACGGAAACGCTTTTAAAACGACGCCTTGTTTCAGCGCAAGACAAATGGCAGCGTGCCTTACAACACTAGTTTAAAGGTATTTAAACAAGAATCTTTAAACAAGAACAAGACCGGCGTCGGCGTTAACACGAGTGTTAGAGAAAAGGCATCATCATGCGATGATATTACCTTATGAGGTGCAGAAGCCTATAGGGGGCACGAGGATCCATACCATCTACTGAAAACAAAAAGATCGCTTTCGCTTTCTAGTCATCTGAGTCAAATGCGTGAGGAATCCTGTGAGTTTTTATTCATAGTCTGTAACCTACTAGGCGTTGCTGTAAAGACAGAAGGGAAGCAAGGGAAGGTTTTTTTTTATGAGAATGGAAAAACAGTTATTTTCCCCAATAATCAATATTAAGTTAATGACGTCGCACTCGGAATTAGCTCGGATGCAAGGCCTCGAGGAGCACAACGCACTAGACTAACGTAATGGCCGCGTCGCGATGAAAGCTCGTCCTCCCTGCGTGAAGGGAGCCTCATCATCTCTGCAGGCATTTTCATGAAGTTGTTCTCTCTCTCTCTCTCTCTCGAAAACAGGCTTATGGCTTGTGCGGCTGAAGACGCAACCCCATGGCTATTGATTTGACTAACGTTTTTGTTCCCTGGCTTAAGTGCGTTAAGAACACCGTGGTGAGGAAGATTAAAAAATGATGAAAATTGTGAACTTCAGCTGCATGAGGCCTTAAGGTCTGGCATGGAGCACGTAGTTTTCCAGAGTCATGTTCAAGCGGGAATGCTCTGCATTAGAGTTTCGTAAAGGCAGAAGCAAATAAGTGTAGGAGTCGATCTCATGCGGCGCAGTAGGCGAGTAGCGGCTTATACCGAAGTTCCTTTATTGGTTTGAGTAAAGCGTTGAGAGTTGGACCGACTTCTTTGTGCATCTTGAGTAGTTATGGGTTTAGCGTGGGCAGGTCCTTAGCGAGGAATTTTTTTCGGGGCGTGGGAGGGGGCACTTTCTGAAGGCCTTGACTATTGAAGAAAGCACCCATTTTGTGGAAAGTACTAGTTTGATGAACCAAGAATATGATGTGGGGGGGGGGGGAGTTCTACGAACCCCCCCTGGCTACGGAATTGATCGTGGGTTTACCAGGTGCGTCGACTACGCTGACGCCCAAAGGGCCGACGTCGGTACTCACATAAGAGAACAGATGTCAGTTTTGTCGAAATGAGCAGCACGCTACGTTGCGATGATGTGCATATATAAGAAGCGGTTCTTGCCGTATTGATCCGGGTTGAGCAATGGTTGACCATAGCTTGGCGAGTGATAGGAGTTAACATGCTATGTTTATTACATTGTTATAAACGGCGATAGCAAACACTGCAACCACAGTGGACGTTGCCGCGATATGACGTCATTATAGGGACTTTTTCGTAAGCACTTTCAAGCACCGGCATAGCTCTAAGAATGAATACTTGACAGCCACGCGGAATGCCAGGGTTCAATTTCGGCTCTAACCATGATTTTCAATCTTTTCGTCTGGCTGACTTTTCCCTCACCGACAACGCTTGCGACGCCTGCCCCGCATTTTCTGCGACACAAGCTCCATAATGCTGTCGCGTAAAGATTTTTGAAAGTATCTTATCGCCGTTCCTGGGTTGATACAAACAGTGAATCACCAGTGGCTCATAGCCGCATTCCATGGCCCGTGGTAAACGAGTATATGCCACACGTGATTGAAGGTAAAGGTGTCATAATGTACGCGACAAGTACCTCACGCTATTTGTGTAAATGCCTGTTCATCGTGTTGACCACGCACTAATGCCACCCCATGCAAATTTTGGTATGTGTTAAGTATAAGAGACGACCACGAGAGCGCCCACACGTAGGCGGTTAGATAGATAGATACGTATATAGAAAGGGTAAAGTGCTTTTGTTTCGCTAAGAAATACTTCGCATTTCAAAAATTCGGCAGATCCCACGTACCGTGGGGGTCGATGTTATGCGAAGCATGCGGTGGGTAGGTGACCGTGGCGTAACTTTTTTTTACTGAGCGACAGGTTACAAAATGACCCTGAATATTTGTATAAATTTTATACGCACACATATATATGTTGAAGAGCCGCATATCTGTCATATATCCAGTTGTTTACGGTTTGGTAACGCTGCCAATGGAAACGTCGGTATTAACAACACCAGAAGCGGTAAGCTGATATGTAGTGCCTATACGTGTCCCGAGGACGCACGCACGTTTCACGAACCCGTGTGCATGTGTGCAAGAAGTTCTTGAGAGTTCTTGAACAAGGGTATCATCACCGTGATCAGTGAGCACGAGCAGCTGGTCATGACTTCTTATCAAATCCGGTCGTGATCGCGGAGACGAGGGGTTCATGTGTAGTGAAGTATGAGGTATAGTAGCGCTGCTGGAAATCGTGGATGCCTCGGTCACTTTGTCGATAATTTGTCTGTCGATAGAGCCGGCGACATGTAGGAACCTGAAGTCACCCTTCGCGTTGTTGAGGTATAGGCCGTCGAGGCTGGTAGGCTGGTATTCGTAGACTGGTATTTGTCGAGGCTGGTATTCGTAGACTACCTGGGCGTATGTGCCCTAGGTAGCCTAGTCCACAAAGCGGCTGTCAATCAATATGGCATCATCCTCGGTCAGCATGAGGCCACGCCCAGCCTCGTAAGAAATGAAGGGGACACTGCGTCGTTCTGTTGGACGAAGTGCACTGTACGGTGCGGTGATGTGGATATCATATGTAACTTTCGTTAATGTATTCCTCCGGGGTCGAGCAATGCTTCAATATAGCTTGCTGAATCATAGGAATACAAAGGTAATGTTTATTAGACTGCTATAAAAGCAGAGCCAACACTGGAACTACAGACGTCAATGTGATACGACGCCTGTATCGTAGGAGTACACATCATAGGAGCATCATGTAGTGTTTATTGCTTTCTTGTAAAAATAGATAGCCAGCACCACAACCACATTGACGTTGCACCGATATTACGCCTGCGTAGGCTGTTTTTCCAAACCAGTTTATAGACCTGGCGTGGCTCAGTGGTAGAATACCTGATTGCCACGCAGAATGCTTGGGTTCCATTCCTGCTGGGATCCTAATTTCCATTCTTTCTATTCTTTGAGTCAATGCTCTAGCATTGTTGGTTTTCCTTAACGCTCTAGCATTTAAGTTACAAATGTCTGTTCTCGCCGTTCCTGGGTAGATATAAACTGTCAATCACCTGTAGCGCATACCCGTACACCGCGGCCCGTGGTAAACGGGTATGTGCCACACGTGTCTAGTGGAAAGGGTTTGAGGACGTACGCGACAGGATTTTAACGTTATTCATGTCATGACCCGCAATCATATTCATCAAATCCTTTTACCCTCCCATGCAAATTTTGGTCTACACCAATTTAAGGAGGCGATCATGAGAGCACCCAGACGTAAGCGGCTAGATAGATAGATAGATACGTAGATAGAAACGCTCAAAGTGCCAGAGGTTCGCTGAGAAATGCTTCGCATTTAAAAGAGGTCGGCGTAGATTAGGAAGAACTAGCGGCGCCTGTTGTGGATGGCACTTCCTCCGCGATAAAAGACACAAAGTCCAGGGATTCAACCGAAGAAGAGATGCCTTACAGGAAAACTATAGTAACACAGAACAAAGACGCTATGTTTGTCGCCTTCTTCTTCGTCGATGGAGTAGAAATGAATAAATTTACGCTGAAAGGAAAAAGAAAAGACAGCCGATCATACTGGACTATAGACTGACAAAAGGAAGGCTAAAATATTGGTAGAGAGAGCGTGTTGAAACAAAGAAAAAGAAAGAAAGATAAACTGAAGAGTGACAGAAATCCTTCCCCGAGCGCGACCTCCAAGTGGTTCACAAGTAAATGTACGTCGTGAAAGCGATGCTTCAATCGCATCAATAAAGTGCAATATAGTCAGCTTTTTTTTTCTTATTTCTTCAAGCCCTCCTTATCTTCGTGCTTGAGCTAGTGCAATATCTTATTAAAATTTCCTTGCAAAAAAAAGAAGGAACACTCCTTTTCTCTCGTCTGCGATGAGAGCCTATTGGATTCTGTGGCAAGGAGGGTAGGACGTTACTTCACGTGAAATAGCAGCATCGGTGAATCAAGGTTCAGTGGCAAAGTCTACCTTATTTCGTTTACAGTGCATCGCTCTTGCCGTTTATTTCCGCTAGCTTAAAATCAGGTTCGAGACACATTGCAGTTACAGGCTGGAGCGTTGGGTGGTAGGAGGTCATTATTACCTCCTTTCTCAGTTGTATCTTTCAGGTATAATAACTGAGAAGTGTACAAAATTTATTTAATCTGTTGCTTTATATGGCAGCATGTTATGATAACAATATGAAATACCTACAGTACTATCGGTTGCAGAGCTTCCACGATGGAATTTCCAATAAGAAAAGAAGAACTTCTGACTACATGCAACTGTGCGGACAATATGCATGAAACAGCGCTGCAAGACGGGACGAACACAGCGCAGTGATTCTTGCTCTTTTAAATGCGAAGCATTTCTTAGCGAACTTCTGCGACTTTGAGCGTATCTATCTATCTATCTATCTATCTATCTATCTATCTATCTATCTATCTATCTATCTATCTATCTATCTATCTATCTATCTATCTATCTATCTATCTATCTATCTATCTATCTATCTATCTATCTATCTATCTATCTATCTATCTATCTATCTATCTATCTATCTATCTATCTATCTATCTATCTATCTATCTATCTATCTATCTATCTATCTATCTATCTATCTATCTATCTATCTATCTATCTATCTAGCCGCCTACGACTTTGTGCTCTCCTGGCCGTTTCGTTAATCGGATGTATACCAAAATTGGTGTGTGATAACATGGCCTTATTACGAACATAAATGACAGGTCATATCATGAAAAGCCGGCAGATCCCACGCATTGTGGGAATCGATGTAATGCGAAGCAGCCAGCAAAGAGCTGCATACATCGTCTTGTATGTCACTAAGGAAAATGCGTGTCATGGTTTTCATGGTAACTCCTATTATTTATGTTCGTCACACAGTAACGTCGCGCAATACCAACTTCGGGGTAAATCAAGCGAGCGAAACGGCCGCCAGCACACCATGAGCGTGGCACGTAAGTCATGTTGTACATGACATGCGTGTCATGATTTTCATGTTAACTCGTGTTATTTATGTTCGTTACTCAGTCACGTCGCGCAATACCAATTTCGGGGTAGATCAAGCTAGCGAAGCCGCCGCCAGCGCCCCATGAGCGTGGCACGTAAGTCATACTGTGCATGACATGCGAGTCACGATTTTCATGTTACCTTGTGTCATTTATGTTCGTCACACAGTCGCGTCACAAGATACCAATTTTGGTGTATATAGAGCTAGCAAAACGGCCGCCAGCGCACCATGAGCGTGGCATGTAAATCATGCTGTACATGACATGCGTGTCATGATTTTCATGTTATGACTTGTAATTTATGTTCGTCATACAGTCATGTTACGTCATATCAATTTTGGTGTACATTCGATTAACCAAGCGACCAGGAGAGCACAAAGTCGTAGGCGGCTAGATAGATAGATAGATAGATAGATAGATAGATAGATAGATAGATAGATAGATAGATAGATAGATAGATAGATACGCTCAAAGTCGCAGAAGTTCGCTAAGAAATGCTTCGCATTTAAAACATGACACGCATGTCATGAACAGCATGATTTACATTCCACGGCCTTTGGGCTCCCTGGCCGTTCCGTTAATCGGATGTATACCAAAATTGGTGTGTCATAACATGGCCTGATCACGAACATAAATGACAGGTCATATCATGAAAATCATGACACGCATGTCATGAACAGCATGATTTACATTCCACGGCCTTTGGGCTCCCTGGCCGTTCCGTTAATTTCATATATACCAAAAATGGTACGGCGTGACAAGAGTTCATGACGAACATAATGACAGGTCCTAACATGCAAATCATGACGCGCATGTCATGTGCAGCATGATTTACATGACATGGTCTCGGGGTGCTCGCGGCCGTTTAAATGAAGGGATACATACGAAAACTGGTATGACGAGACATTTCTGTATGACGAACATAAGTGACACGTGGTAACATGAAAATCATGATATGCATGTCATGTATGACATGATTTACATGCCACGCTCATGGCGCACTTGCGGCCGTTTCGCTAGATTGATATACACCAGAATTGGTATTGTGCGATGTGACTTTATGAAGAACATGAATAACAGGTGGTAGCACGAAAACCATGACATCCATGACATGTATGCCATGATTTACATGCCACGCTCATGGTGCATTCGCGTCCGTTTCGCTTGCGTGATATACACCAAAATTGGTGTTACGCGACACGACTGTATGACGAACGTAAGTGAGACGTGGTAACATGAAAATCATGACATGCAAGTCATGTACGACCTGATTTACATGCCACGCTCATGATGCGCTAGCGGCAGTTTCATTAGATTGATATACACCAAAATTGGTATTGCGCGATGTGACTGTATGAAGAATATGAATGACAGTTGGTAAGATGAAAACTATGACATGCATGTCATGTATGTCATGATTTACATGCCACGCTCATGGTGCATTCGCGTCCGTTTCGCTTACGTGATATACACCAAAACTGGTGTTACGCGACACGACTGTATGACGAACGTGAGACCTGGTAACATAAAAATCATGACATGCAAGTCATGTACGACCTGATTTACATGCCACGCTCATGATGCGCTAGCGGCAGTTTCAGTTGATTGATATACACCAAAATTGGATATTGCGCGATGTGACTGTGTGAAGAACATGAATGACAGTTGGTAAGATGAAAAACCATGACATACATGTCATGTATGTCATGATTTAATTGCCACGCTCATGATGCATTCGCGGCCGCTTCGCTAGCTCGATGTACGCCAAAATTGCTATTGCGCGAAGCGACTGTACGACGACGGTGAATGAGACATGGTAACATGACATGCATGACACGCACGACATGATTTACATGTCATGCTCATGACGCACTCGTGCCGTTTCGCTACCTTGGTATACACCAAAATTGGTATTGCGCGACGCCACTGTATGACGAACGTAAATGAAAGGTGGTAACATGATAATCATGACATGCATGAAATATGAAATATACGTCATGATTTACATGCCATGCTCATGGCGCACTCGTGGCCGTTTCGCTAGATTGATATGCACCGAAATTGGTATTGCGCGATGTGACTGTATGAAGAACATGAATAACAGGTGGTAACATGAAAACTATGACATGCATGCCATGTATGTCATGACTTACATGCCACGCTCATGGTGCATTCGCGGCCGTTTCGATAGCTTGATATACACCAAAACTGGTATTGCGCGATGTGACTGTATGATGAACATTATTGACAGGTGGTAACATGAAAAACCATAATATTCATGTCATGTATGGCATGATTTACATGCTCTACTCATGGTGCACTCGCGGCCATTTTGCTCCTTTGATATACACCAAAATTGGTATTGCGCGATGTGACTGTATGACGAACATAAATGAGAGGTCTTAACATGCGAATCATGTTATGCATGTCATGTACGGTATGATTTACATGCCACTGTCATGGTGCGCTTCCGGCCGTTTTGTTAACGTGATATATACCAAAATTGGTATGGCATGACACGAGTGCGTGATCAACATAAACGACAGGTCATACATTTATATACCAGAATATGCGTTTCATTGGCATGGTGTACACTAGATTGTGCATGCATGCGTGCACGGCAAACATGCGATATATGGTGGACTAGATGCCATGGCATGAATGATTTCATTTGGCTCAACGACAAACAAGGCGATGTATGCAGCTCCTTGCTGGCTGCTTCGCATTACATCGATGCCCACAGTGCGTGGGATCTGCCGAATTTTTTCTTCATCTCGTGTTAGAGATCTGTTTCCTGCATATAATCATGACCCGACCAGCCCAAATGCCTACCCATCAACTGCGCAGATGAGGAGAGCATTTGTTGGTATAACATAAGGCGTCCGTTAAGATATGCCATGGCGTATTCCACGAGATAAAATAATGCTAATACCGCAAGTCATGCTGCTATGGGGGTCAACTTGTACGACGTCATGACTATTGGCGCAGAAAAAGAGGAAATAAAAAGAATTATTGCAGGTTCGCACTAGTGGCGCCAAGCCTGAAGGAGGAACGCAGCGGAGTGTCCTTGCTTGTTTCTGTTTATTTTCGTCTTGCTTTCTTCTCTTCTCTTTCACTCTGTTTTTTGCATCTCTTCTGTGTAGCTATTTTTTCATTTATTTGTTTATTTCTATTTCTATTTCTTTCTACCTCTCTCCATTTATGTATTTCGCTTTCTCGCTCTTTCTAGCTTTATTTCTCTTTTTATCCTTTTATTTCTCTCTCTCTATGCCTCTTTCTCTCTTAGCACGCGTGATGCACATAAGCACTTCCGTCAATGAAACATGGGGTAGAAAATGCCGTGCGTGTGCTTCCTCAATAATTTTAAGGCAGGTGTTCTACATTATTAGCACATCAGCGCTTTGTGTGGTAGTTAATCATATTCATCATATCCAGACCTCCACAATATTCTTGCAGCTATTTTAGAAAAGTATGTCTACTAAGCCTCTTAGCTATCGAAATGGCTAGCGTAATTTATGTTATTTCAAGGCTGGGACCATTGATGGGACTGAAACGGGGCTTCCCACAGCGGAGTCCTTTTCATTCTTTCGTCGCATTTTTTTCTCGGCGATATGGGTTAGCGTGGCAGAGGCAATCAGCGTCAGAACAACTATTTTATCTGCACGCTGGTGTTCCCATTCGGTGAAGAGCACTCACGCCACACATGTCCCCGGAGCTGTCTTCGATCTCGGAGACGTCGTCTCGGGAGACTAGCAGGAAGAACGCGGGCGCGACATATGGGGCACAAAACAGGAGCAGCTCTGAAAGGAGGCACCTATAGGGGTACGCATAAAGGGAGACGCCTATACCGGAGGGCTATGTGCACAACTAAGGAAGATCAACGGCGGATCAGCACGAAGTGAGTGAAAAGGAAAAGCTACAAGAATTGCTCCGGCGACGAGATCCCACAACATTTTTCTGTGACAAAGAAGGAGTGAAAGAAAGTTGCGATGCTCGGTGGTGTGGTTCGGATGAGGCATCAGAGGGAAAAAAAATTAAAGGAAATCTATGGCCGGCTGCAAATACGACACGGCTTCGGGGGTATTGGATGAGGAGTGCGGGCTTTGGATTCTCGTCTAATTTTGCCCCCCATTCCGCAGTTGCACTTGCTATGCCTCCTACTTTTCATTCTGATCGATGGTTGCTATTATCACAAGAGCTATTTGCACTAACGATGTTATGCACGTAACCTGAATAGAAGTAGCAGTCGTAGCTCGAGTTTGCACTCATTTCGCGAATGCTGCGTCTGACACCGATACCGGAGCTCTCACCCGCCACTGCTGCCATCCCGGAGAGCGAAGCGGCAAGCAGGCCCGCACGCCCAACGGCCCCGTTTCTTTCTTAAAACTGCGGTTTCTATTGGGTAACCCAGTACGCCCGCGAGGCGGCGTCGAGGCAAGCCCTTGACGGAAAAGAAGCCGGCTCTGAGTAACTACCGAAAAGGAAAAAACGAAATAAGGAGGGAAAGGTTTTATGATAATTCAAGGGGAAGCGCTTTACTGTTTGAAGCAAGGTCGGGCTGCCTGAGAACGCGTAGTTATAAAGCGAGATTCAGTAACGAAGAAGAACTATGTACATGCTGCGGGGGAACTAAGGAAACGATGGAACATGTACTGATTGAATGTGGCGATATTCACCCACGTATACGTGTGGGCACGGGTCTACATGAAGCCTTGGGTTTTAGGGACAACAATGGAAAGCTGAACACGCCCGCGATAGAAATAAGTAAGAGACGGTTAGAGTATTGGTGGCAGAAAAGTAGAGATAAAGTACAAAAATAAATAATTGGGGGAAAAAAGGTTATTCTGCCTAAGAGGCAGAGAGATGGACTGTGAATTTATATTTTTTGTTATAATAACATAGATTTAATCAATGTAGATAAGGCATTAGGACAACATGAAACAAGGAAGTTTTTTTCTTTTTTTTCTTTTTTATCCTTCGAGCGTGGTGGCAGACATGTCACCGCCCCGTTATAAAGGGGACGCTCATAGCATCCATCCATCCATCCGACGTCCCCACATGGGAGGCCTAGGCCCGGCCACCTAAACTTGCCGGTTTCTTTCAATAAAGTGCATTCCTACTCCTTCTCTTTTTTTACAATTTTATTGCATTTCCTCGTTTTCGTCCTTTTGTTCATGTGCGCATTTGTTTGCTTCCTCGATTGTTGCATGTACCGGCGGTTCTTTTCAGACGTCCTTTAGTGACCCTGGTGTGAAAAACAGTGGTTCACATAGTGTTGGATGTGCGGCCCCTTCACTGCTGACTGATCTTGTTTAATGTTTACATTTGCTACCGAGAAATACGGTATTCCTCTTTCAATTAGCCTGTGCAAACTAATGGTTCAAAATTCAATCCAACTCTTCAATCCAAGGGAATAGTGCACACATGTTCTTTCTGAAGTATATATGGTGAAGCGTAAGCAATATGTGATAAACGAGGAATATTTTTTTTTGCCCTTGCAATTCGGTCTAAGGTTGCGGTTGCCAGAAAGTTCCAAACTACAATTATAAATTGTTTAGCTTCTACTTATGTGAAATAAAATATATACACAGAAAATGTTCACGATCGGAAGTGTTGTGAGAATCATTTTTGGTGTTATGTTTAGAATAAAAGGCGACGATTCAGAGTACTGAGTACCGTGCTATGTGAGAGTTGTAAGCTGTCCCTAAAAAACAATGCGAAATTAAGTCTGCATGTACATCACATGTGAAACTGAGCCCACGCATGGTGAATCCTGCGCTTCTAATTTAAATGTATAGGATGTGTTCCGAAAGACGGTGGTCCGCCCTAGGAGGTATACACGTTAAAGTGTTGAGTATCTATAACTGGTCACGATAAGCATGTTTTGTGACGCATTGCTAAGTTAGTCAGAACTAAAACGAGGAGTCTGGGCACGGTTTTATTTTCACAGTGACGCTCAGCTGCGTTGAGCGGCGCGCAAAGTAATTTCTTAGTCAAACGAGCAGCCATTCAATGTTCTGCATCAGCTACATGCTTTAAACAAATAACGTTTCTCCTTTCCGTTTACCCTAACACGCGTTGAAGTCGATGAAATATCACTGTCGAGAAAGATCACAGAGAAAGTGCGTCGATCAAACGAAATAATGTGATTGTTAAAAATCTCGCATATCGGCCCTGAAACAGTGCTCTTATAAAAATCCTGAACAAAATTTGGAAAGTTGGAACGACACGTCTAAAATACGTTTTTTTTAATATTTTATCACTCGTACATTTATGGAAACGTACCAGTCTACCTAGAAAGCGACGTAAAAAGCGTTTACATATTAGTGACGCTCAAATACCCAGTACGAATGGAAACACTCAATGAATAGCAGTCGGGATAAGCGAGAGACGCTGAGAGATGGGGCGGAAAAAATTGAGCGGATCGCGCGCACTGTGGGGATCGATGTAATGCGAAGAACCTCGAGGACAGCGTGTAACATTCTTGATAGGGTGATAGGGGCTCTATCATTTTTCTTCACCTGGTATTGCTAATAACATTAGTCATCAGACGCTTGAACGTCTTACGTCGCTGTCTAAAGAAATCACGTTTCGATGTTCCGCAGAAGTAAAAAAAATAGGCTACATGCAGTCGCTGCGCCAATAACACACCTCATTGCTGTCAGCTCAGACGCATTTGTAATCGACCGAATTCGTGGTATACGGTGATCGACTGGAGTGCCCGATACAGTGATCGAGGAAATCCCAGAGAGAGAGAGAAGGCGTTAGTGATTCTGGTCGGTGGCCGCCGTAAATCACGACTGCAACGAGCAGCGCGTTCTGCATCGGTGCCGAAAAGACATCGAAGCCTGCGTCTTCGCGGATTCGTATATACACCATCGTGGCTGGTCATTTTGAGCAGTCCCTCGATTCGCTTCTCGGCGGTTCGCACTCTTCAGACCCGCTTGTTCCGGTAAGGAGTGGCGGGTATTCCAGCAGTGACCTCCTTGCGGCTTGATTTAGTCACTCAAAGCGAGAATGCGAGAACCTTGTACAATTTTTAGGAAGGTAGTGGCTTTTCTCCCGCGTAAATCCCCCAGCAGGTTTTGTTTCGCCTTATGTTGTTTTATTTGGGGTTCCCTTGTAAGTTATTTGCTAATTGCGACTTCGAACGAGGAGATTATTTTACATTCCTTTTTTTTCAAACAGCAGGGTGCCTTCTGTTAATACAGTGGACTTAAGAGAAGACGGGAACTACACGAACAAATGTCGCCACTTTTCCGTAAGAAGTGTGGCGGCATATGTCAAAACAAGTTATTCTATATGCAGGGGTGATGGTCGGGTGACTATTTACTTGCAAACTGAAGCAAACCCAAATTAATATAGCCGCCAGTCTTTCTTTTTTGAAAGGCAGTCGCACGTATCTGGAAGAGGCTTTCAGGCTAATGCACGTATATCACGTCGGATTTAAGCAATCGTCTCTCCCCAGTTCTGAAAGGCAGGTTTGGCACCTTTCATGCGCTCGAGTAGAATAGCTTTACCATGTGTCTCCTAAGATATGTATCTGCTTTTGTATACTTTCTCCGAGGATTTCAATACCTGTACAGAGGCACTGCCATTTCTCTTAAGGTATCTGCACAACCTATAGTTTACAAGAACTGCCAAGAAAATGCATTAGTAATATCGCATTCGTCTGCTAGATTCCAAATTTTCAAGCAAGCATGCACAAATAGTTCGTATGCACGCGACTTGGGCACTTCCCGCGTGACTCAAGCACTAATCCTTCATTTCCGCGTTTCGAGTGTTTGACCTGCATCGCATCTATTTCTGTACCCCAACATCCATCCCAGCTATGCTGGAGCACGTAATCGCACCGTTAGAGACGCGCCGAAGGAGTCAGTATTGGAACTGGGGAGAAGATTGGAGTATGCCGCCGGTACAGGCGTTCGCGGATGAGTTTTGTAGATACGCGTGAATAGGACAAATCTGTGGGCATGACAAAGCTCTCTCTCTCTATCAGTTGTTGATGAACTCCCCTGCTCGGTGTATGAATGTCTTGCGTGAGAAGTTAGATGGATTGGTCTTATAGGGAACCCAAGCTCAAGTTTGCGGCGCGACGACAGCGCCGCGCTGGCCGCACTGCGGCTCTGTCGGAAAGCTCTGTAGCGCATGCGCGGCCGACTCAGCCCCTTTCACGGTGGCGGTAGCGCACGTGCGCACGCGTTCTTCTGTCGGTGCGGGTAACTGTGGGGGCCGTCAGCTCGGCACGTTGAACCGAGAGGCTTGCTGTGCGAAGCTGCGCATTTCCGCGATGGCAGAAGCGACCCCGCGGAAGCGCAAGCGAAGTCCGAAGTATTGCGGTTTAGTGGCCTGCTACAACAGTGCAGACAACACCAAGGCACACGATTCACGTGTGAAACTGTGTCGCTTACCGGGCGTGTCGCACAAGAAATAAAGGCGGCAAACGTGGATAGCTGACAGCGCTGTCTCGCCTTCTATTTTGGCTGTCTGAGTTCATCGCTTTTGCTCGTTTCGACTACGTGAATCGATAAGTAACGCGGCGCATGCACGCAGCGACTACAGTAATGATTACTCGCTGTCTTCTCGCATTGTGAAAGTCCAGTTACGGTTGTTGGTGAAGCAACTTTGTGTTTTGATTTCCCGTGTTCGTGAGACCTACCCGTCGTTGTTGAACGTACACACTCGCGTTATACCGTTAGCGTTGCGCGGTTGGTTCAATTCAACTGAACTCGGCACATTGTCAGAAGTTTGGCGCCTACAATTCACGCGTCGGGAAGGCTGCTTTATCACGCCGGAACGGACGTCTGTGCATTTTCAGCAAGCTTTGACATCGTTCTGCAGGTTTGCTTTGTTTTTGTCATTTTATTAGGGCGGTATATATTTAAGCCGCTAAATATAACTCGCACCTAATACATGCTTTGCAATTGCAACCTTGAAGTAACCACCTTCTGACTTTGTGCAATTTTCTAGCCGCGTTCGCGCTGGAGATTTTATACACCTGTCAAGTCGATATCATAAAAAGGGACTGCAAGCATGACGCGAGAGCCGAAAAAACGAGGCGAGCAGTTCATCTTGCTTCACAGTGGTTAAAGCTCAGCTAGCTCGGAGGACATGACTCTAACCTTCTCAGGAAACAGTGACATGGCCGTAGAATTTTTTTTTCGCTCGCCCCAAACGTTTGTTCACGAAAGTACACGGCTGCTACTTTAAGCATGCCATATGAAAAGAACAATCATATGATTCGTAGTCCACACCGCAGGACATCGATAACGTGTACGGCTTCATTTCGGAGTGTATGTGGACCATTATTCATCTTTAACATGACAGAATGAGACTTCTTACCTCGAGGCATACGTCCTACACGGTGTAATCGCGACTTGGGAAATGCATTTCGCTTATAGTCCCGCGTCGTTGTCGTCGATCGTCTGCTCTTCACCGTTAACGTGATTGACGAGCCTTTCTCCTTTTATCAAGTTCGCTTTGCGGAAGTGCCAGTCAAGCTTGAAGATTCTTTTGAAGCCGCACTGCAAGCGGCGCATTGTGAGGCGCCGCAAGTACACCGCGAGAGTTCTGCACGTGCACAGAAGCGAGCTGCAACGCGGTGGAGAGAAGAGAAAACGCGCGCTGCTTACACTCCAGTTATTATTTTTCTGCCAGAGATGGCGCTGCCTGTCAACAGCAGCAGCGCCGCCAAGCTTTGCTTGGGAAGCCTATATGAGCAACGTGGACTTGGCGCAGATGAAGGCATAGTGTATGTTCCAACAAGATGGGAATTCAGAGGAAAAAGGATGTCTTAGGGGCGCATTTACACCAGCGACTGAATATATCGCAAGATTAAGTTGGTTGCTAGCAGTACCTTTGATAGAAAAGCAACCGATATGTTCGTAAGACATATGAAAGCATGCTCTCGTTGGTTATTCTCATTAATCAGTATAGCTCATGTTCATTCTGCTAATGAAGTCTTCGAAAAGTGACTCCATCAAAACAGTTTCTGGGTACATAACCTTCACAATGTTCGCTTAACGTATCCGTCATCTGTCCTAAGTGAATTTTATCCTTAAAAACTATTTTGGGTATGATTTCAAATAAATTTTTATCTAGCTAGATATGTTGGAAGCTACTCTAGTTATATATCCGAATTGCATGAATACTATAATTTAGCTCTCGGTCAATGACTGCTGAATTGATAGCGCTCTTTCTGGCTACCTTGTTAACTGACATACTATCAGTTTGGAATGAACAGAGGTAATATAAATGCTCAGTTTATAAATAAACTGTAAAGAACTGACGATTTTGTAGTGCATACCAGATATTTTTTAGAATGTGGTTTTTTTCTTGCACATGAAGAAGGCCTATTGTGAATATTGACCCAGCGGTAACTACCTCATGACTGCTTAAAAAGAATGATATTTGTAATTTACATTGTATTGTTTATGGGCATATTTATTTCATTACTACGCTTGTGGCTATGGTTATTTGTTTTATTCATCAGCTACAGTAATAGCTACGTGCGCATGGATTGCACAGTACATACATATGCTTATGCACAATGCCATGATTTTGATAAAGCATGAAACGCCCCATAACTAAGGTATCTAAAGGCACATACTTCGCTGCTGGAATATTTGGACAAAACTAATGGCAGCTTCGCACAAGTGGTGCCAAGCCTGAAGGAAGAGCGGAGGTGGGTGGCCTTCATTGTTTTCTTTATTTTTTCCTTTCTTTCTCTGCTTCTTCTGTTTGTTGCACCTGATGCTTTCTATTTATTCCTTTCTATTCCTTTCTCTCTATCTCTATTTATTTGTCTTTCTCGCTCCTTCTATCTCAATTTCTCTTTCTTTCCTTCCTTTCTTTCTTTCAATTTATTTCTCTCTTTCTTTCTCTCTCTGTCTTGCTCTCTGATTTTTCCATCTTTTTTGTGTCTGCACCTTTCTCTTCCTGTGTCTTTCTCTGTCTTTCTATCTTTTTATATGTTTATTCCCTTTATTTCTCGATACTGTTCTCTTTCTCTTTCTATCTATCACTTTCTTTCTCTCTCACTCTCTCTTTTTCTTTCTTTCTTTATTTCTCTTTCTATATGTGCTCTTTCATTTTATATTTTTTTCTTTCTCTCGCTCTCTATATTTCTCGTGTTGCGCGTGCTCCACTTCGCCGAGCTTTTTGGTTTAACGCTGGCGCCTGCTGTACTCGGTAGTGGGGCTTGCCCAATTCCTGTGGCGCATTCCCACCTGCGGTCTTCTGCGGACACGAAAGTTTTTACGGCCGGCTTAAACAGCTCCGCTTTTAATATCAGGAGAGCCATTTCCCAGCACGATGGATAACTATTACTTTTTTCAAGAGAAAAGATCAAAATAGTGCGGACAAATACGGAGCATCACTAGGCTAAATTAATCAAAAGAAATCGAACTGAGCGTGCACTGAGCATAATCGTATTACCGACAACGTATATCGTGTAACCTGTCGCTGAGTGTGAGTCAGTGCCGAGATCTGAGCACTCGGAAGCAGGCAAGGCCGTGAAAAATGACCGCCGACCGGAGATTGGCTGCGAGAAACTAGGTATGGGGTTGATGTATGCCGACATAGGAACAGGGAAGACACGTGATCTCAAGACAAGAACGCTCGGGCGGGAACAAGCACCACTCGTCGTGCATCCCACCACACAAAAATATCGTACACTCGCATTTCTAGGCTTCTCGCCCAATATGGACTCGCTTTGGGTCTGCATTAGGACTGTGTGCGGATGAACGACAGGCACATAACTGGCTGGCTGACCTGTGACGCGGAAATCGGGACTAGCTTACCTTGGCGAAAACCAACCGCTTCTATAATTGCTACATGCCTATGATGGTTTCATGATTGTGCTTCCTTTATTTATTTATTTATTTATTTATTTATTTATTTATTTATTTATTTATTTATTTATTTATTTATTTATTTATTTATTTATTTATTTACAACTCCTCAAAGGCCCCATTGAAGGGGTTTTACATGAAGGGTGGGCTTTCACAATGAATTTAATAGTGTAGATGCTCGATCGCTGCTTTGAAGTTGATGATACTGAAGTGGTGCACAACGTCAGGAGGAAGGCTATTCCATTCTTGTGCTGTCTTCACAAAAAAGGATGAGAGGTGCGTAGTGGTGTGAGCAGCTGGTGGGTACACAGCTTTCCCGTGGCTGATGCGGTCTGAATGACGACGCATTGGCTCCATGGCGGGAGTATGAGGGGATGGATAATAGAACTTTGAAAACAGGCAGAGACGAGCGATACGGCGGCGTAACGAAAGGGTGCGAGGTTAGCGCGAGATTTAATTTCGGTTACACTTGACTGGTATGAATAATCTGAAAAGATGAGTCTTAATAATAACAATATCTGGGATTTTACTTCCCAAAACCACGATATGTTAATGAGGGACGCCGTAGTGGAGGACTCCGGAAATTTCGACGACCTGGAGTTCTTAACGTGCACCTAAATCTAGGTACACGGGCCTCAAACAATTTCGGCTCCGTCGAAAATGCAGCAACCGCGGCCAGGATTGCACAGCTTCAAGTGTTTTAGTGTTGTTACTTGGTGAGGGTCGGAAACAGCGCATGCGTATTCAAGTTTGGGTCTGATTAGTGTCTGATATGCGAGTTGTTTCACAGGGGTAGGAGCTAAATGAAGGTTTAGACGTAGACAGTCGAGAGTGCGGGTAGCTTCGTTAGTGACGTGCGTTACGTGAAGAGACCATGTTAAGTCAGAAGACAAATGAGCACGTAGATACCTGTATGAACTTGCAGAAGAAATTTCGGTGTATTTAATTGGGTATCTTGGAGCTGGGTAGTACTGTCGGCGATGAAGAAAGACTAGTGATGTTTTGTTTATGTTTAGAGACATTAACCATTTCTTGCACCATATTTCTATTTTATGAAGGTCGGATTGAAGTTCATGAGCATCTGATGCGTTGTTAATCGGGCAATAAATGACACAATCATCTGCGCAAAGTCTGATGTTAGAAGAAAGGTTATTTGGCAAGACGTTTATATATATTAGGAAAAGCAGTGGACCTAGAGCTGTGCCCTGAGGCACACCTGAAATAACGGGGCGTAGAGAAGGACATAGATTATCGGCGTAAACTAACTGCTGGTTGTTAGTTAAAAAGTCACAAATCCAATAAAAACTAACGGGCCAGGATTAAGACTGGAAAGTTTTAAAAACAAGCGTTTATGAGGAGCCTTGTCAAATGATTTCTTGAAATCCAAAAAAGTGCGTCTACCAGTATACTTGCATCATTTACATGATGAAATCTTACTAACTAGTCCAACTTCCTCTCGTTCTATTCTTTTATGATGAAGCCATGTAACAGCGAGATCCCTATATTCGCCTTATATTAAAGCATAAAAGGTGGCTGGGCACCCAAAACGCACAGATCTATTAAAGCACTACTACATAGAGATCTATAATGGCTTTTCCTCATTGTGCCATATACATTTACGTTTTGTTCCTCGATGTGCATTGTTTATTTTCTCAAGCAGGTGCTATAATTTTGTCAGTGAACAAATTAGGGAAAGAGTGAAGTTGCATGTCAGCTACCGTTAGGAGGTTATCATGCTATACTGGGTCTCGTGTTGTGCCATTTATATTTTAGGGTTGAATGTTTACGCCAAGCATACATCAAATACTTGAGGTTCTTTGCGCGTAAAAATAGGAGCTACAACTTACTCACGTTCACTTCCACCACCCACGCTTTAGCGCTACTTCCACAGCGTTTGATGGCGCAAAAGCAACAGTGGCTATCCGCCTCGTGCGCTGCTGCTTTCAGTTGTACTGGTGGCGCCACCAACGACGAACGGTGGCGAAAGGTGGATACGCGCGGCTCATAGAAGCTGTGGGCAAAGCGCCCGTTACTCGCCGTTTTTTTTTATTCATTTTTCATATCTGGTTTGATATTTGTACTGCCAAAACGCTGCTCCACTAGACAAACATGCCGTTTGATACAGTCGATTGTTCTATATGATTTGTTTTAAAATGACAGGCCCGTTTTTTATGCGTGCGCGCGATGCACTGCGTACGTTTCTTACGTGCATGTGTCCAAGTTGTTTGCGTGATCTGCACAGGTGAAATAAAAACTGTTGCAATACAAAACAGCATTCTTGTTTTATTGAACACCACAAACAGTACAACAACAAGTGAATATTACGGCTGTATGCCTGCTTAAGAAACGCACATAAGACAACGCGTTTTCATCTTCGCCCGACACTCGTAGCACTCAACTAGGCCAAGAAAACCGAAATCTAACTTGCTGAACGTTTTAAAAGCCGTCACACAGCTGCATAATAATGCGTGAAAGTACTTTAGCAAATGACCAACAAACATTCACACAGCGTTTTTTGTTTGTTCACAGACCGTGGTTAACATATGAGAAGTTCTAACTGCATTGCAATCACATATTTCGGAATAATCTAATCACTTTCACCATTGAAGCCACAATCCTCTAACACATGCGCTTTAAATTGAGCATGGCATTACTCAGACTTATATAGGAAATACGCACGCGTGGCATTACTCAGATTTATACAGGAAATGCGCACGCGTGTAATGTATCTCGTATGCTAGATTCTCCTTTGGTACGTGCAGCTCAACATAACATGCGATTCTAGAAGTAACGTTCGTGGAGTAGCGAGCATATAGAAGGTCAACTACTTACAGCTTCACTTACCTTTGCAAAAACGGTATTCCAATTGCAATTCAATATTAACCGACGCAACAACGATAACAACACACTTGTTGCACACAGGCGTACCAGGTTGACGCGCGAAGCCAAGCGCGGTATTTTAAGTGTAGCACAATCGTGCGCGTACAGTACGCTAGAATATTCTGGCACGATGTCGTCAAGCTTGCAGTCACTTAAGCGGTTCCCACGATGTAGCACCAGTTGACGTCCTCGCGTCATCAAACTGCTGCGACGCCGAGAACTACACACACAGCTGACTTGGAAAAACGCGGTCTTGCAGGAGGCCATCTTGTCCAGCAACCAACAGACAAAAGTCCACAACTGAGGCGTCTGAAACATTGCCGTTGATGAGATGGCAGCTGAACGAAATCAGGGCTCATCGTCCGACGTGTGATCACCGCCTTAACACAATATTAACGTTGCAACGTTCAAGGAAGACGCGACGAAAGCGACGAGCCCAACCGGTCACCGGTCTCGTCGGGTGCGCTACTGCACAGTGCAGAGCGCGCGCTTTCACAGCCACCGAAAGAAATAAAAGAAAGTGGAGAGAGGATCACCTTGGAGCATGCCATATCCGTGGAAGCAAGAGGAAGTGTTGCGTCGTCGGTGTGGCGTATTGTCGAGAGATGGCGCTAGTTTGTTTTTGCGCAACGGAATCGCAAACTTCATTCAAAATGCATGGGATCCTATGGGGAGTTGGGAGAGGGTACAACCGCCTGAGCCGAGCGGTGGCGCCACCATACCGATGCACGAGGCGGATAATGTGCGAAGAACTATTATCTTCGATTGGAATACATTGGGACTGAACGTGAAGAACATGGAACTTAGTCCACGGGAGGCTGTCTGTAAAGACAGACGTTTCAATAACACAAAGCACAGTGATGCGAAGTCTTGTCCACAAAAAGCCGTCTCTTCAACATTGATTGCCTGTACATATGCGGTGTGCATGCTTGCAACTTTCTGACACCTCGAACGCTTGACGCCAACGAACAAGGCTTGAGAATTTCATGTTTCTCAGCTCTATTAACACTAAGCAAATATGGGCAGCACAATCCTACTAATGTTAAAACCTCCTGAATATGAATGCTACGGTTTTCTTTCGGTTAGGAATCCACATTTTTGAACTGTTACGTGTTTTACTATTGAGGCATTATTCTTAAATCTCTGACCACAAGCGATTTTCTGTCATGCTCAGATCTAGATGCTTGTTAAGTGAGATATTATATTTCAATATCAAATATAAGCCACTAGGAGATGGTGACGACGTCTGTATGATTAGCAGCGTGTGGAAGGGAGAAAGTTTCAGTCCGTAAAATCGGCCAACGTTGTGAAAAAAAGTGAGTACTAATAATGTGATAGAGACGAAATTGAAAATGAAATAGCTGGTAACCCGTGTAACATCCAGAAAATATGCATTTCTGGATGTTACCCCGTTTACCAGCTATTACTCAGGTTTTGTTTGTAGCTCTCTCGGCAATGTCGATAACCTGTTTGCATAACAAGGCGGCCTAAACAAAGCAAGAGATTTTAACAATAGTCGACAACACTGTGGACCGCTTCCATCACTGTCACAAAAGTGCCCGTTATAGAGGATTACAATGCGCGCAAAGTGAACTGCGCCCGCTAACGTAATAGTGCCACGGTAATGGATCCCAAGATTGTCGGGGTCGAAGAATGAAAAACAAAGCAAGCCAAACAACTACCCATAGTTTCCACAAAGCAAGTAAATGATGTCTTGCAAAAAACACTCTACTATCCTCGCATTTACTTTAACCCCGCGAGACGCAAGTAGTGTACTACGTCACAACAGGAAAGACTGTCGCCGGTCTAGGAGACGATGCCTGTTCCAAAGCTCCTCATCTAATTTTCTCCTCCAAATTGTTTGCACTCCGTCTTGCATTGTTTTGTTCTTAGATGTTTTCGCTAGATTCCAATGGAGGAAAAGCCTCAGATGAGCAAGAAGTGTTTGCCAGTTACGAGGCTCATGCCCGGTAAGAGCGCAGAACAGGAGGAAGTACTTGAAAACTTGGTCTTATGTCTTCAAGGTGCATCCGGGTCCCACTGGTATACCCGGATTTGGCTGTTGCGTCGTCTTTTATATTTTCCTTTCCTTAGATCGAGGCTTGGCTACGTGATTGAAACTATGAGAGAAGCTTGTGCAAGTTCACTCTACTTGAAGCTACATTCACGGTACTTGCGAGGAGAATCGCAGGCAGTAATGGAAGTGATTATGTGCGTGAAAGAAAAAAAAAGAACATCGCAAATTGTGACACAATACAACAAAGAGCGATAACGAGAACGTGGTCTGTAGGGGCTCACTATACGCCCACCGCAAGCAGTACCCGCCCTGCATCAAATTTAACAAATTGAGAGATTTCAAACATACGAAGTTGGATACCACATCGCAGGACACAAACACACACACACACACACACACACACACATATATATATATATATATATATATATATATATATATATATATATATATATATATGCTTGAGCGAACGAACGTACGAAAACTTTTATTGTTCCAACGTTTCGGCCGGGGTCCGGCCTTCGTCAGGGAATACCGGACGTCAGGGTATACGTCAGGGTATTCCCTGACGAAGGCCGGACCCCGGCCGAAACGTTGGAACAATAAAAGTTTTCGTACGTTCGTTCGCTCAAGCCAATTTTTATTAATCTCTGGATCCACTGAAACCACTTGCCTGATATATATATATATATATATATATATATATATATATATATATATATATATATATATATATATATATATACATACTCTGAATTCGTTAGCTATGACACATGCTCCCTTATTTTGAGTAGTTATGAAGTAATAGCGTTAAAGAGCTTGTTTCGTGAACATTCCGGTGTCGGCGTCGGCGTCCTGGGTTATGAGCGAAAAATGCGTTGTCCAGAGCACACAATTGAGAGAGATGCAAATGTGTTATTCGGCTCGAATTGGACTCGAACCCAGGCCTTCTGCATTGGTTATGCTAGTGTTTTACCACACAGCCACGCCACTGATGGAAACTGCTTCGCAAAAAAACCGTTACATGCACCATGAAAGTGGTGGCGGTGTTGATGCTGCTGCAGCAGGCGGTGTTAGCTTGGCCTACATAGCTGGCAATTGTTCCTCCCGAGCATCTCCTAAATTGTAGGGGTCTGTCACCACGTGTTAAACAGCAGGAAGGCAATCCAAATTCGTTGCACGCTCCTCCTCATTGGCGCGGACCCTTCGGGAAGAACGACATATTCAAATGTCTGGTGCCTAAGCAACCCCATTGCAGGCTGCGGACCATCGCTGCTCCTTCCCTGTAAAAGTGCGGGCAAAGCCAAAAAAATATGTTCAATATCGCGTCAGCGCAAAAGGCACAGAGCGGAGAAGCGTATCGCCCAGTGTTGGATGACGAAGCCAAGAATGCGGAGTCGGTCATGGTGCGGTATAACAGTGTCGCTTGTTCCCAAGAAAGTTCGTGGATGACACATGCTACATGTGGACTCTTGTGGATCGCCCTGAAGTGGTTGTGGATTACATATTTATTGTTCTGACAGGTTTTGGCAACTCTTACTTTTGGAACACAAGTCCGCGCTTCGCGAGCAAGAGCATCAGGTCTTTCATTGCCTTCAATTCCAACGTGCGAAGGGATCCACTGGAACTTTACATTGAAGCTCTTGCCGATCAGATGTTTAATGAGTTCCAGAGATTGCCTTGTGAACTTTTCGTGAAATAGGCCGCGATGCAGTCGTTGTAACGCCGGCTTTGAGTCCGTCAGCACTACTACATCTAGTGCCGAAGAGGATCGCAATTTTCGCAATGCCGTAGTGATTGCTGAGCTTTCTACCGTTGTGAAAAAAACGAACAGCATACGCCCACGACCATGACACGCCAAGGCAGGGTATGCAGAAAGCCGCTGCGCAGCTATCTGCTTGTGCACACACTGATCCGTGTGTGTAGACTTGTAGGTGGCTGCGGTACATAGCACTTCAGTAGTCCAGCACAACAATCTTTGCTTCCGCAGCTGAAACGGTGCGTTTGACCGGTAGCTCGTACACTGAAGTTGCAGGTAACGTCCACAAAACACAATGGCTGATCAACACGGCTCCGTTTAGGCCATTTCAAGCCTAAATATTGAAATGTGTTCATCGGCGCTCAGAAATGTGAACCAGTTCTTATTCTTAGCCGCCGGAGAAGCGCCGTCCCTGCGCAGCACTCACCCAGCCTCAATAGCTGCATCAACAAGGCCTGAGACGCCAAAAGATGGAGCGGAAGAGACCCGGCTTCATTGGTGACCTTCTAGTTTGAAGGCGCCTGAGGAACTGCCATCGCCAAGCGAAGGCGCTTTGTGCACAGTGCCTCCAAGCGTTCGATCTGGCTCGGTGAGGGTGATAGCAGCCGTAGCTGGTAAACAATGCGGCTTGTTATGAGTGCAGCATTCAGTATAAGCATGGACGTAGGATTGTTACCCCAACGTACTCCTGCCCTGCGACGAAAAGTGTTGATTCTTCGCACTGATGCACCCAGAACAACATCAACCGTGCGCCGCCATAGTAGCTTGTTGTCGATGCTAAAGCCCAGGAAACGAACACTTCCTGCGCAACGAATTGAGTGGTCCAGCGACAGCTCTGTTAACTTCCGCCTCACTTCCGGTTAGTGCATGAAGACAGATTTTTCCGCTCACAATGACATGCCAAGCGTTGACAAGTGACGTTCCATGATTGAATTGGCGCCCTGTGCTATCCGGGCCAAGTTTTGTGTTGGTATCCAGATATCCAAATGCAGATGTCATTTGCGTAGATAGATATTTCAACTCTTACATCATTACAATTTCAAATATGCTATGTTATAACACCAAAATAATATGCAGACACGAATTGCTTCTAAGTAATGAGGCACACCTCAAGCGGTATTGAAATTGCATAATAATAAAATGAAAGCAGAAGATTCCGAAGTTCGGCCACAAACGTTGGTCTGGAAAACCATTAGCTTCCCAGAATTGCCGCAACACGCATCGGACGTATCATTATTATTTGGGCTTCAATATCCATAACGTTCACTTGTCTAGTCCACTCGAACTTGGCAAACTTCCACTCAGAGCTGGCAACTGCACAAAGAATTTTGCAAGACACTAAACAGTCTGTGAGTGACAATCCCAGTGGTTTCTCCTCCGTTGGTACTACGGTGCGTGGTGTACCTTGAAATAGAGGGCACAATCGATGGGCTCGCCCAAGTGTATACGAGGCCTATCGACGAGATAGCCTGTGCATTACGCCAGTGTGCGTGCTGACATGTGAGAGAAAAAAAGCACATAAGCTGAATGGTGGTTCCTGAAAATGCGCCACCGTACGAAACGTCGCCCCCTCGAGACTAGTCTCTCATAAAGGAAGAATTCGATTTCTCTTTTATAGCAGCAAATATTTGTAATTGTCTGAAAGGCACACAGAAAGGATACTTGACCTGTAGATTTTTGAATGATGTGCTGCCTCACTTAGCAGATTTTATGAAGTGCACAACGTACATCTTTCAAGGAAAATGTTATTCGGTGTCTTTAGTTCATTATTAACACTTATGTAGTGATGCTTAGCTCCAACTGAAGCTAAACAACTACGTAGACTCATTCTTGACACTGCGGAATTCATTAACGTCACTTGAACTTGTACCGCGCCTATCAAGGAAGTCAGTGAACAATACAAGGAAAAAAATTCATCCACGATTACAATACTACCTAATGCGAATTATGAGCGTAGTATGTGTACTTTGTTGATGCTGCATGTGGCTGATGACCATGAAGAATTATGCCTGAGCACTTTGCAGTGGGTGGAAAGCATTAAACCACACACTCGTTGCGCAATTAGTATTGTGTGATGACAGGTTGTTATTTTACTCTTCTGCCACGGTCTATTACATAGGTTAACGCGATTCCTTGCCCGAAATGACGCCGACGTGGCTTAGAGGTACGGTACTCGACTGCCACGCTGAGGGCCCGGGTTCAAATCCCATTCGATCCTGGGCATGTTTTTCTCATTTTCTTTTTGGTTTCTTGTCTATTGGTTACGCCACCGATGGCGATGGCGACGCCGCACAACGCAGAAACGGGCGCCTAAGAGCTGCGCTCTAAAACAAGACTTTTTATTTTTAGGCGAACTTGTGCCGCGCATAGCATACAATAATGACAGCTACTTGGTGGTTTGAGCGTGCCTGTCACGTACAGCGGTCAGTGCTACACAGGCAGTCTAAAATAGAGGCAGATAGCTATTAAACTGAGCAGAGAAACACAATTTACGTTAGGGTGAACAGACGTACAAATTGAAGCTTGTTACATTTATGGTGATTATCACAATTTCCCGCCATTTTCCTATGTGTTGTATCCTCACTATGGTCACATCAGAGAGAGACGGTTAATGAGAAACATGAATAGTGCCGTTGTATTCTAGCACTGCTACGCACTGCGAACGATGCGTCAACTCTCACAAACATCCTGGCGCCCGTAAAATAACTCCAGCGAGATAGGCCATAAATGGAAGCCCTTGTTCTTCAAGCTCCATGACAGACGACCACGCGCTGGTGAGATTTCGACCATTATAACCCCACTCTCGCATCAGATTTCGTTGCCAGTATCTCGGCGTTGAGACGTTGAAAATATTCACCTCCTCTACGCTTTCTGCGCTCGTGCACGGTTTCAGGAGCGTCTCCGTGAGATGTGCTTGTAAGGCAACGTAGAAGCCTTCACAGAAAATGTGTGGAACCGTTCTTTTTCTGCTAGCTGTGCGCACATTTATCAACACTACTCTAAACCAAGTGCTCGCTGCCCGGCCACTTTTGTCTCCAACCCTTGCACTCTCTTGCGCGAGCCCGGGTCTTTTTTCTCTCCAAAATCCTTCCTTTGATGCGGGCGCGCGCAGGAGCCAGAAGAGAGGGACCCGCGCGCATCTCCCGTCTCCATCATTTCGTTTCACGAGCGAGTGTGTTTGTTTAGTTCCGTGGATGTGTATTTTTTCTCTGTCAACAGATATACTATTGGGTTCTATTGTTTCCTGTGTTCCAGATACTCTAAAGGTTGTTCAACACTGTTCTTAGTTTTATTTCACAGATTTGTTTCGAATTGTTCTCACAGATTGCCCAACATTTTCTTTTGTACAATCCTCCACTCCTGTCTATGGCTTGTAAAACAAGTTGACAGTATGAAATAAATAAATAAATAAATAAATAAAAATTACACCATTTCCCGCTAAAGGGGACCATGAGGCGATGCGAAGCCGGAGCACTTGCGCGATCGCGTTCCGTTGGCGTTCTTTGGGCATGCTACCGACCTCGCGTCGTGGAACGCGAAGAGGAACGCTACGCGCGTCTTGTCTTCCCTCTAGCCTGGCCGTTAATTCTCACAGGGCGAGCGGGGAACGCGGTCGGCAGGCGTGCGAGAGGGAGGCAGCGTAGGAGAGGAGAGAGAGGGGGAGGGGACGCGCATGCGCTGGTGCTCATCGCGGCGTTGCGCAGGAGAGAATTTCGGTATGTCTAGTCCGCGTTTCAGAGGAAGAGTTGAAAGGGGGAGGGGAAGTGGAGAGGGGGAAAGGGGAGAGGGAGTGGAGAGGGTATGCGCATGCGCAGTCAGGGTGGTCACGCCGCACACCACCACCACCACCACCACCACCGCCGGATTGAACTCCGCCATAACATACTTCGCATCTAAAAATACCATTGGATGCTAATCATGGTGAAGCCCTTGTCTGCTGCCATAGGGGAAAATTTAGTTTAGGGAGAAAAATCGCCATACTTTTCTTCCGCTCGTCACTACACTCAACCCCAACTAGAACACATGTAGACGTAATGGTTTAACAAGCGTGTCCGTCAATAGCAACTGGTTGTTATCCGAGTTGGGCAACAATCTCTTGCATAGGTCTGGCAATGGATGATTACTTCGACGTTGGCTTTTGCTTGAAAAGCAAAGCACAGAATGACGCCAAAGAATCTTATAAGGAATGACTGGTCCACAAAAGTAGTAAGAGGCGGGAAAATAAAGACATGAAAGAAGGTGAAATGGTAGGTGTACAGCTAGTGTGATGTAATGCGAAGCTCGAGCGTCCTTTCCTCCCATTCTGTCAGATAGGGCTCTGCTATGGGCGCTCTGTTGTTCCCGCATGTGTCATCTGTGCGTTTTGACTGGGCAATCCTGTAGTTAATCTTTAATATTATTTCAGAATTCTCACCCTCACTTCAACTTTCTCCTGATCTACCCGACGCGCCTCTGAGTTACTGCGACATTACGGTAAGTTAGACATCATTCATCGACAATGGTTACAATGACATGACAGATGCATTCGTACAATCTTTCTGCGGTATCTGACACAGGTGTGACGCTTCTAAGGGTCATAGTGAAATCAGGATTTTTTTCCTACATTTAATGATCGTTTTACACACCCCGCAAAATATTTCACGATATTTCGTGAATTCAGCACTACTGCTCAGGTCGCCATATTGCGCGGAATTGGAGCGGCGATAGTGCCGATCTTGACTTACTTATGCAAAAACGTAGCTTCTCCGGATTTCATTCATGGGCTTCTAGTTCTCGCTGTTGCACCTTTTAATAAAAGCTGATCGATAGGGTGCAGATCTTCAAGTATGTTCAGAGTGTGTGTTCGTTTGTGGTTGTCCTTAGCATACTTTTTTATGTGAACCTCAGCTGGACGCACCATGAATAGTGCACATTGTGGATATGACTCTGCCTCTATTATGTGGCTACACGTATACATGAACATGAGACCACGCAACATAACAAAAAGGTAATTAGCGCTAATATTCCAATAACATCATCACAATTGCTTCTGGGGTTTTTTGTGCCTAAACCACGATAGGAGGCATGACGTAAATGGCACGCCGGAATAATTCTGACCACCTGGGAATTGTTAACGTTCATCTAAATGTAAGTACGCGTGCGTTCTTGCATTTTGCCCTAGTTTAAATGCGGCTGCCGTGGTAAGACGTCGAAACCGCGCACTCGATCTAAGTAGTGTGGCATTTTACCCGCTAGTGTTCCATAGCAGTTTCTACAAACATGCGGCGGACGAATATACATTGCGGCATACCACAGCGACGACCTATACTTTTTCAACCTTTCCTGTTACTAAGTAATGGTGTAATAAACCTGTGGCTATAAAAAAACACGTTAATAAACTATACAGCTCACTACAAAGCGTTGTATATGTTCACGCCGTTATGAGTTTAGCACTTCAGTGCGATGTGATTTTTTCCACTTAAGTATGCTCTTCGTACCACAAAGATCATCGCTTCACAAGTGTACACTCCCCTCTCGTAGAAGCCACGTTTCATATACATGCAAGCATCACATGTCCTGTTGGTTCTTATGGCTCCACGTGTATATATCAACATTCTGGGGGTGATTTTCCAGGTTTTAAGAAAGTTCTCAAGAAGACGAAACAACGCGAAATAAAAACTAGAACAAGGAAAGAGGGGCACACTCAACAAGCGCTGACTTGAACTCAGTTGTGAGTCAGCAGTTGTGGATTTTTTCTTTGCCCTAAGGTTTAGTGTGTACTACTGAATTAAATATTCACCATTACCGACTCACTCATGTTTCTTTCAAATAGGAAAACTATCACCAAAACGGAAACACAAAACAAAAACGGAAAAACAATAACCAAAGTATGGTACTCTGTACCAAATAAAAAAATTTGATTGAAACATTCGCATGTGAGATAAGTAACCTAACGAGAAGTTTAATGTACATCATACATAGAACAGCAAGAACGTATCCGCTGCTCTTACATGCAACATTGTCGTGGTGCGAAGTGCATCCATACGGCTGTTAGATTTTGTGGTAGTACAGTCGAACCCCTCAATAACGATATCGCCGGGAAAGCGATTTTTGTTTGTTGTCGTGAGTATTTCGTTGTCGCGAAAATACGAAAATGCGCACGTCAGTTACTTCGTACAATCAAAATTTATTTAAAGAAGTCGCTCATCCTGCTCTGTTTCACGTTGCTTTGAAGGAGCTTGACGGCTCGAGCCTCGCAGCTTAGTAAGATTTTGCATAGCTTTGTCGTCGTGGCCGGAGCTGAGAAAAGTGCGAATGATGTCACAAGCCCCAAGAACGTCGTGCGAACATATTTGCCTTACTTGACTTTTGTTACTTATTTGTTCACTCGTAGTCGCTCGCATATTCTTCACGCACACTTTCGATGACAGTGTCGTCGCTGAACTCTTCATGCACGATCAGGTCGGTGTCAGCACACAAAGATGCATGCAATTCAACAGCGTCTGGTATCGCCCCATAGACACGGCAAAGCGCGTCCCATGCTCCAGCCAGTGGCTGTAGGTCATAGCTGCTTGCAGAAGAAACTCCCGCTTCCGTCTCTGGTATTTTCGAAATTCTGGGTTCCCTTTTGCTCATGGGTTGAAAACAATGTAGCGGATCACTACCTGAACCTTTCGTTATTGCAAGGGTGCTTTTAAAAATATCTTCGCTGTCGAGAGGGAACAAATGCATCGTACTCTATTGACGTTTGCCGGGGACGACAGATTTCTTTGTTGCCGCAAGAATTTCGTTCTTGAGGACACTCGTTATTGAGGGGTTCAACTGTAGTGCAAAACAAAGGGTCATCCCCACTGGTATGCGCTTTCTGAACCCACAATAACGTTATAACTCAATTTTGTATTTCTTCTCAGCGGTGATGTTCTGATGGCTTTTGTATTATTTTTTGTGTCAGTCAGTCAGTCAGTGAGTCAGTCAGTCAGTCAGTCAGTCAGTCAGTCAGTCAGTCAGTCAGTCAGTCAGTCAGTCAGTCAGTCCAGTCCAGTCCAGTCCAGTCCGGTCCAGTCCGGTCCAGTCCAGTCCAGTCCAGTCCAGTCCAGTCCAGTCAGTCAGTCAGTCAGTCAGTCAGTCAGTCAGTCAGTCAGTCAGTCAGTCAGTCAGTCAGTCAGTCAGTCAGCCAGTCCAGTCAGTCCAGTCAGTCCAGTCCAGTCAGTCAGTCCAGTCAGTCAGTCCAGTCAGTCAGTCAGTCCAGTCAGTCAGTCAGTCAGTCAGTCAGTCAGTCAGTCAGTCAGTCAGTCAGTCAGTCAGTCAGTCAGTCAGTCAGTCAGTCAGTCAGTCAGTCAGTCAGTCGCATCCACGTAGGGACGGGCAGGGTGAGCCCCGCCACCAAGTTGTGGGCCTTCCGGACAGCCCAAAATTGCAATAAGAGACGGAAGTTCTTTTGCTTTAGCGAATCTCTCACTTTGCCTCCTGGTAGTAATAAACGAACTTTGAGCTTCCGTGTATATGCAGGACATCCGCCAAAATGTTGTGTATACAGGTTCCAATGCAGAAGTGAGTACAATGAGAGTGCCCTTCACCTTAACAACTGCACTGAAGTGACGGGGCAATAGTTATCGTAAAGTAGCAGTGTCTGAAGCGTATGTTGTGGGCACCCAAGTGACATGAGAGAACGACTCAACTTAAAAAATAATACTTCATCGTCTTACGGTTCGGTTCTCGCAAGTGTATAGTAACTGCTCCCCGTTACTATACGTGTCTGTTAAAGTGACGGTTCCCCTCACCGTAGTGATTGCTTTTGCTTGAACTGCTCGTGGTTTTTTTATACGCCATGTCTGGATTTCGACGTCATGGAATTTTTTTGACCACGACATCGACCTAGTTATATACGTTCCGCTTAAATATAACGTAAAAGTGATTACGTCTCGCCATACTCTTAGATGTGAAAGGAGCCTTTGACAATGTGCCTTGGTGGTTGTCATACTATGCCAGCTATTTGCTACACGAAAAATTACTTAGTGGAACAGTTTTTGCTTATTGGCGTTCCATTAATTATGGGCAAATGTATGTTCTGGTTATGACTGTTTTAGGGGCAAAGCTCCTTATAGCGGCACCCGTTCGTCCCTCGTAGCGTAGTATGTAACCAGTCTTACGCTTTGACCTGCAAGGTGGTGCCGGTGGGAGATTTTTCCTGTGCGTTGTTGAACAATAAAAAATTCGCAGCGTTAGCTAAAAGACGACTTCTTCTGTCTCTCATTCCCATTAGCAGCCATTCTTTACCTCCAAGGTAGTGCCTGGTGAGATTTCTCCTGTGCGTGATTAAACAATAAAAATTTTGTTCAAAACGCCGTTGATTGATGAAATAAACCAACAAAAGACGCCAGATGTTTTGTAAAAGCAAAACGAAAGAACGCCAGATGTTTCTAAAGCAAAACGAAAAGACGCCAGCTGCTTAACGAAAGACGCCAGATGTTTTCTAAGCAATGGTTTTCTAAACAATGAAAATTCACAGCGTACATGTAAAATTAAAGTGCGCTGCAAGTCGTCATAACTCATCGAACCTTTAGTATAAACGCGCCCGATCTCACGTCGGTGATGATGTACTGGGCAGAATTCACGGAAGATTCACGGTTTACCGATGAACCTCCGCAGCTTCGCCCACTCATCATCATTCACTCCGTGGATATGCTGTGATTTTTTTTCCTCATAACTGACGTTGCAATAACACGAAAAACCCGCGTAATTAAGAGATAAATCGTTATTAGCCATTATTATCGGTTCGAGGTTCCGCTCGGACCGATAAGTAAATTGTATTTAACTTTCACTTCTTCCATACAAAAGACTATATTTATGAAAATTTGTTCCGTCAAACACACGAACCATAATTTAGGATTGTTTATTCATACACAGCCTTCACACATTCGCAAATTCTGGATCACAGTGCACTCATATCTGAATTATGAAAAGATTTCCTGAAATTGCACAGCGTACAAAGAAAGACAACTTAAACGAAGTTTTCTTTCGCACAAACACCTGCCGAAAGGAGCTACAGGATATAATTGCAAGACATTCATGCTGAATGCGCCGCTGGGTAATCTGCAAAAGGTGCTCATAAATTGCCTGGCGTTGTTCCGTGCGCAAAAGAAATTAGCGGGAATGAGCGGGAATGGCTTTTTTTTCTATTTCATGAAACACTCTCAGCGATTAGCCATAAATCTTGGTTTCACCTGCTGCTGATTGTATCTCGATAAGAAAGTAAAGAAACAAAGCGCAATTCAGGTGCGAAGTATATAAATAAAAGTACTTAAAAAATATTGCTTTGCAGGCCAGTAATGTTTTTCATACATTTTTAGGTGCAGATCATCATAATCTTCGCAACCAAGGCAGTAATTTTGAGTGCTCGCGGGACAACAACATTTGATATAAGCGCCAAAGAAAATGATAACAAGACCGGTAAGAGTTAACATGTGTAAAATATTGGGTCAGAAAAATGCAGTGTGCAAAAGGCAAGTGCACATATTACTATAGTGCGCTTATATTGGTTGTAAGAACAAACACGCAGCTTCAGAGAGAGCATTGGGAGCCCGTGTCGCCTCTCTTCATTGACAAACAGCACTCGCTGTACTTCTGTGCCTGGCGTTGATGGCTATTTTGTATGATAAAGTAGTTACGACGGATAAAGTAGTTACGATTTTGCGCGCAAAAAACATGGGCTCGCTATCGCACAAGTACGCGGCAGCATCTGTTTGCAGCGCAAAATTAAAAAGTAGTGCATCGTAATGAAAAATGCTTTTATTATTCTGAGCTCATTCAACGCGGCTTCCGCTCGTAAAATAGCAGTGTCGGGTGCGTATGTGGAATTCACCCAAGTGACACGAAAGAACCACTCAAGTTTTGTCAAGCTGGCGGCGCGTTTAGTCCTCCCACGAAATAATAAATTTCCCACGTAGAGCTTGGGGAAACATCACAGTTATTAATAACTGAATAATTATAATCACTTTGTTTTCATTGTTACACGTTGACTGTGCTTCCAGAATCTGCCTTCTGGATGCAGAACATGAAGGTAAAAAACTCCCAACTACAAATACCTGCTGTTAATTCGCAGCCAGAAGTTCCTATTTCAGCATCTCAATACAGCTTATGCCACCACAATTCCGAGGCACAACTGCAATTTGTGGGAAGCTAAGTATATTAGCGGCATAGTTATACACATCGTCGCAAGCATTGTCAGCTGTTAAGTGCATTAAAAGTGTTTTATCAAAACGATTGGAAGGCCTGATTGAAAGCAGCAGTTGCATATAATTTTCCTTCATATATGGTCTAACGTTTAGTTTAAGATAATACTCTAGATTTTATAGAAATCTATAATTCATCTTCTAGAATACTCTAGACTCTAGAATTCATCTTGGCAGGCGCCATTGTGCGTGATCCTGTCAATCAGGCCTATCAGCCGGAAGGTTTGCCCATAAGTCGGCGCTTGGACGGACGCACAGAGCGCCGCATTTTTCTGGAGAATGCTTATACCCGCATGGTCGAGCGAGCATGGAATGCCGCCGTAGATGAGTTCGGAGCAAAACATCGGGGGACTCTTGGACATCCCTTTCTGGTGCGGTGTTGTCGGGATGGAATAGCACCTCTGGAGAGGTTCTCACCAAACCACTGCATTCTTTTACCCGAGCGCAGACCTGAAAGTTTGCACCTGCTCAAGTGAGCTGTCTCCATCTTCCCCGAAGTCAACGACACCTCCCCCCTCTCCTTTAGGACTTTCTCATCGTTGATGTTCAGGATTCGAATCGTCGGTGCGTGGAGCACTGGTGTACCCCAGTTGTGATGCGCTGGTGTTCCCCAATTGGACTTCTCGACCTACGAGTGTATTGGGTGACTCATTGCCTCCTTTCTTGAGGCCGGACGCCGGGACGGCAAGTCACCAGATTGGCGGAAGCTGCGAACACCGATTGTCAAGTGCCTCAGGGTTGTCTGAATTGGGGCTATATAAGCCGACGACCTTTTGTATTGACTCTCTTGTTATTCTCTTCGGAGTTTCCTGTAGTAAAAAGATGTAATTAAACCTCTGTCTTCACCTACGAGTGCCTCTCCCCTCTGCAAAGGATGGGCTAACGGGTACGACGGCGGGGGCCAGCTGCCATTAATGAATCCCGCCGGACCCGAGCCGTAACAACTGGTGGCAGCGGTGGGATGCTGCTAACCCCGAGTCGCAACACTGGTCATCAAAAAGACACGAAATATGACGCCTTGCTTGATTATCGCAGTCAATAATCATAACGAGATTGCGCCTGCTTAGTGTCTGCGCATGGTCTCATTTCAATTAACATAAATTTTTCTTCTTCCTCGCACAGCATAGCATAAGGTATCATAAAGCGAATCGGTCCAGAAGCCAGAAATTGGTTGATCTAGATTTTTATTTAAATGCAACAAAATTTTCGCTGCTGCTGCGCACGACACGCTATACATAGGGTTAATGCGAAGCACTTATAGAGCAGCATTCCGCGCCGATGAGGCATTTGGTAGCGTTAGCTACACTTGACTAGCCGGAGCCAGTTTCGCGTGGGTCATCATGAGCCGTGCTGCGCATGCGCGAGGATGAGTGCGGAGCCGGCATCTCACGCGCTCTCAGCCACCGCCGCTCCGTTTGGATACTCCGTTTGGATACGTGTGCGACGTGTGTGAAAGACTATGGCACATGAAAGACTTGACGCCGCTAAGTAGTGTCATGCGTGAAACGTTGAGTTTAGTGGCGGCGCCTGAGTGGGGTGAAAGAGTCTTCCCGTGATAGAGTGATAGAGTCTTCCCGCCATAGACTGGAACACTCTATCAGCACATGGCCGACACAAGGTCAAATGTGACTATTTGATTGACTTAACTATTTCTTTTGACCTGACGCAAATTGTTTCTTCTGCAACCCGCGAAAATGCAATTCTTGATCTTGTTTTCATTAATGAGCATATCAAAGAATATGGCTATCATTGTGAGATGGTCGAAGGCCTGTCGGATTACAAGGGTGTCGTAGTTGATTTTAACTTAACGACTGTACCTAACCTTCCTTTACACCAGACTGTTGTGAACTACGAGCATGCTGATGATAACTCCATAATCGAGATACTTGCATCCTCTTTTGATGAGTTTTTAAACAGCGCCAGCCATTACCATGTCGATGTACTAGTGAACCGCTTTAATGGAATTGTTGGCCGATGTATTGCAAATTACATTCCAACAAAGTGTATAAAACGCAATCCCAAGCATCCTTGGTACACTCGCGACATTATACATCTGATTCGCCGTATCAGGCGTCTTCGCAAACATTCCAAATCTGGCAATCCAATAAAATCCTCTGTGTTACCTAAACTGAAAAGTACTTTAAAATCTGCTATGTCAAGTGCGAAAAGCATATATTTTAATAATACTTTGTCGTCGTACATGAAAGACAAGCCGTCAAAGTTTTGGAAAGCCATCAATCCCCCAAGTCAGAGCTGTCCTTCCTCATTTATTATTTCCGATAAACCATGCTCTGATAATCTTAGCATTTCTGAAGCATTTAATGACTATTTTAAATCAGTGTTCACACGTGATGACGGGCGCAGTCCCACATTTTTTACTAACTCATCACCACCACCTTTTCCAAGCATGCTAATTACTACTGCGGGCGTTCGTAACCTTGTACTCAAAATTGATACAACGAAAACCGCCGGGCCAGATGGTATACCTAATATGTTTTTGAAACGTTATTCTGAATGGACCTCTCGCTATTTATCAGTCATTTTTTCAAAGTCTGTTGAGTCATCTACTGTCCCATTACTCTGGAAGTGCGCCAAGGTCGTTCCCATACATAAGGATGGCAATAAACAGGTGGTGTGCAAATATAGGCAAATTTCATTAATATCAACGTCCTGTAAACTACTGGAACACATCATCTATAAATATATCATCGAGTACTTGTCTGAACAGAATCTTCTCTCACATGCTCAACATGGCTTTCGTTCTGGCTTTTCGACGGTGACACAATTACTAGAATTCTCCCAAGATATTGCATCCGCACTTAATGCCAGAGGACAGCTTGTTGCCATTTTCATTGACTACAGGAAAGCCTTTGATACAGTATGTCATAATAAGCTTCTCATTAAAATCAAGGAACTAATTCATGACACTAAACTTACAGACTGGATACAGGACTATCTGAGCTCAAGAACACAATTTGTTGCATTTAATCGTGCTCACTCATCTCAGGTCATTGTTACATCCAGTGTACCACAAGGATCGGTACTGGGTCCATTACTCTTCAACATCTATATAAACGACGTCGTTAAAGTAACTGCTGGGATTTCTGTGAAATTGAGACTTTATGCCGATGACTGTGTCATATATTCTGATGTGGCTGGCACTCAAGATCAGTTGCAGTTAAATAAAGTTTTCGACCGTTTTTGCGAGTGGAGTAAGACATGGCAGATGTCACTGAACTTCAAAAAAACAGTCTCAATGACTTTCTCAAATAAAAAGCATCCGTTAAAGTTTTCATATTTTAGTTGTAACCACAAGCTCGAAAGTGTAGACACTTTCAAATACCTCGGTGTTACTTTCACCCCTGACTTGAAATGGCATGCTCACATTCTGAATATATCAAATAAGGCGTTAAGAAAGCTGGGTTACCTAAAGAGAAACCTTCGAGATGCAACTAGGGAATGTAAATTATAGCTGGCGACAACTTTCTGTGGCAGCACAGCCAAAGCTACGTGGGCGGAGCTTCTGCACATGTGTTACTACGCCAAATAGTCCGTTCGCGGGCGATTTCAGTATTGGTTTCGCGAGCGCATACAACATGTGCGTTTTCATACGAGTATTCATGGCTCATGGTGTTATTTGGTAATTTATGCAGATAGTTTATTCATAGATGCAATCGAAATCTACCACATGACTTTATATACTTAAGGATGCAGCACAAATGCCTGGAATCATTGCTGAGCTCCTCTGCAAATCAAATAATATAACGCTGTGCTAGTCGACATCGTCGTTTTCCTACATTTGGAGACGCAATAACTTTTTGGAGACGCTCACGTTATTTTGTCAGGGGCGCGAAGGCATCGCAATGCAGCAGATATGTTGGCCACGACCGGCCAGGAGCGGGCCTCTCAAGTTTCCGATTACAAACGGGTGAAACGCACTCCTTACTACCGTGGTCAAGAATGCTTTTTTGCGCATTGAAAATCATGCTGTCAGTCGCATAATAGACATGAACGCGTCTGTTGCCGAGGCAAAGCTGTGCACGGGTGATTTTGTCATAGTAAATCGCTCTTATTGCAAAACGCCAAAACACTTCCCGCCGTAGACGCCGACGGGTACGGTGTTAGACGCAATATTCGGCGCGATTGTATCAGTAATAGTAGGCAACCGAAATACCGACCATGAATGCAACGCAATTTATGAAGTGGGCCACTTATTTTACGTACTGTTTCCAATCGCAGTTTTACTTTGAAGCGGCTCTTCTTGCTGAAGGCTTGCAGCTCGCCGTCGTCACTGTCAAGGCAGCTATAGCGATGAGAGACCCACTTGCGATGGCGGTATCACTTGCACACTTCTTTCTCGGTGACAGTATGGGCAAATCAACAGAATAATTCACAACGCAACACTGTCTTCGTTTCTTTCTGGTCGATAAACAGAGATCACCTAACCAACACGCGCTTATGCTCACTTGCAAGCTTCGATGTGCACCTTTTGCAGCCGAGCGACGCCATCGTTGTTTAGTGGGGGCGGAAAACGTGAAATGGACACCAGAAAACCCGAAAACTCGAAACAGCAAAAATCGCAAATCCTTTACGGGATAATCATTCTTACTTTCAATGCAAGCAATCTTAAACGTAATACTTATTTCTTTTCTTTTTATGTTTTCTTTTATGCTACCTATTCTACAAAAGCTAGCGTTCGCGGACTACATACAGAAGCGTAGTAAAATAGTGCGTGCTTTGGTTGCGTAGCCTTGGCTGTGCTGCCACAGAAAGTTGTCGCCAGGTATAGTAGCATACAGATCTCTAATAAGGCCTCTCCTAGAGTATGCGTCTGTCGTATGGGCACAGCATCATGCCAATGACATAAATATGCTTGATTCTATTCAGAAAAAAAAATCACAGCATATCCACGGAGTGAATAATGATGAGTGGGCGAAGCTGCGGAGGTTCATTGGTAAACCGTGAATCTTCCGTGAATTCTGCCCAGTACATCATCACCGACGTGAGATCGGGTGCGTTTGTACTAAAGGTTCGATGAGAGTTATGACGACTTGCAGCACACTTTAATTTTACATGTACGCTGTGAATTTTCATTGTTTAGAAAATCATTGCTTTAGATAACATCTGGCGTCTTTCGTTAAGCAGCTGGCGTCTTTTCGTTTTGCTTTAGAAACATCTGGCGTCTTTTCGTTTTGCTTTTAGAAAACATCTGGCGTCCTTCTTTGGTTTATTTCATCAATCAACGGCGTTTTGAACAAAATTTTTATTGTTTAATCACGCACAAGAGAAATCTCACCAGGCACTACCTTGGAGGTAAACAATGGCTGCTAATGGGAATGAGAGACAGAAGAAGTCGGCTTTTAGCTAACACTTACACTTCTACTTCTACAAACGTTTCCTACTGGAACATGCCAATGGCTGCTAATGGGGAATGAGAGACAGAAGAATTCGGCTTTTAGTTAACGCGCACGCTGCGAATTTTTTATTGTTCAACAACGCACAGGAGAAATCTCCCACCGGCACCACCTTGGAGGTCAAGATCTGGTACTAGCGTTAAGACTGGTTACGCACTACGACAGGGACGAACGGGTGCCGCTTTAAGGAGCTTCGCCCCTAAAAAGCCACCAGATTTATATGTAAGCGTTATGTTCGCCATTTTTCACCTACATTATATGCTAATGAATTACAGCTAAAAAGTTTGGCTCTCAGACACACTTGTGACCGTCTTGTCCTGTTGCATAAGATTGCTCATGGGGAAACATTTATCGATGCACCCATTACCTTTACTAACCCTTCTTCTCGAATCACAAGGAGAAGTCACCACCTTAGCATAGCTCCTTTGAAGTCATCCATTGATTGCTTCAAGTTTTCCTTTTTTCCTCATACTATTGATACTTGGAATGGTCTTCCGGGCTCCCTGCGCGAGCTGCCAAACGATGAATTCGTTGAGCAATTGCCAAACTTTTTTCACTGATCAGCTGTGTATACTTTCCTGATGTTCTGCCAATTCAGTGTGTATACTTCAGTGTGTATACTCAATGTGTATACTTTATCTGTGTTGTATTTAATGTGACTTAATGTGATTTAGAGTGACTTAATGTGTTGTATTTTATCTTGTGTTCGTACTCACTCGTGCAATATCTTGCTGTGCAAGATGTCAGTATTTGTAAATAAATAAATAAATAAAACCGTGGCGCAGGTTTGTACAACGTGCAAGAACTTTCTCGTTAAGCAGAACATTCCGCTCTTTAGCGTTACCAATGGGTATCGTTACCCGGCCATACCGCCAGGTCTACCGGTTCTGAACGATGTCGCCGAATGTGTGTCATTGGAGCAGCAGTAAGCATAACAATCAAGCTAATCCTAGACAATCTGGAAAGCTCAGAATAATCAGCTGAACCTTTGCTAACGCTACGTATATCCTGGCATAGCCGAGCTAAGCCACTGTAATTTTGTGTTTGTTTTTCTTTTCCTTGGCAGTGACCACTTTACCACGAGTTTTTTCCATGCATTCACATGGCTCTCAGGAGTGGTGTTCTATTCACGAGAAAGACAGAACTTTCTTGCCCTACGTACAAACCTACTGAACATATACGAAATATTTCGCTGCATAATCCACGACCACATGAGAGCGATGCCACATACAGTAGGCGCATAAATGCGCCGACTGATGCCTTGATAATATTTATATGTTAGAGAATACTGCGAGTGACCAAAAATAGAAAAACATACAACAATATATGTACTACAGTACGACGATGACAACAACTACTAAGCGATGAAACCTTTAGTTTTCTGCTATTTACGTAAGCAAAACATGTGCAGGTTTTTTTCTCACTCGGGCAGGCTGTAGCTCTCAGAGTGTATGCGTGAATTCTATTACTTGTGCATTCTGCTTTTGCACTACGAGACGTCATAGTTATAACCAAAACGTTTTGTTTCAATACAATGTTCATTGACAGGGAATATAATATTATGTAATATTTCTATTACGTTTGTAACGACACCGAGCATCATGAAGCCAATACGGTCGCCATTGCCGTTTATTTTGGTTCTTCCTTTTCATCTCCCTCTAAGAACTTTCCTCTTGTGCCTTTTAGTATCTCTTCTTTCTTACAAGGTTATGAATGAAATTACGCAGAAAAAATAAAAGCAACTAAGAAAGTATCAAGTAGAAGGTATTGCCATTCGCCCCTACCGAATATTTCTCCGTCATAAGATCGAACACGTCAAAGGTATACATATTTTTAGCTATGCAATACTTTCTTTTTCGTCTTCGTGTAGCTCCTTATTTATTATTTCTTTTTCTTTTTATGTATCTGACAATTCCCTAGAGTACACTCAACTCAGAAGTACGCCTGAAGAAAGCACATATTTATTGTGCCTACTGAGCCAGAAATCTTGTGGTGAAAATGTTCCAAAGATACGGTGTATATATGTCAGACCATCCTCTTAAATATAACAAAGGCAACAAATGTGCAAAAAAATATATATGCCAGCCACCGGACGTCACAATTCTTTCGCGATCCGGACAATGAAGAAAAGCTTTGTTCGAGTCGACTGAACACAACGCACAGTTCGCAATCTTTTTTTTATTGATACTTGCAGTCTGTGCTTTTCACAAATCGAAGGGCACGCGCTCACTCAAGCAGTCTCAGGGACGGAGAGTTTATTATTACTGCTTTAAAATAGCTCCAAGGCGCATTACGTATGTAAGACTCGAACGACTCCAGTAGAGTGCACTTGAATTCTTGCGAAACATAATGAATAAAAGTCTGGGCTAGCCTCTTCAAACCCCAAGTATTCTGTTCCTTTATAAATCTCGCGAACGCTTCGGTTCCTCAGTCAAGTCTTGTGGCGTACTGAGGAACGAGAAAGAAAATAAATGACAGTGGCATGTAGAGAGAAACAAAATTTAACTGGACGATGAGCTTACAACGTAAGCGAGACCAGGAGTACCAAAAATTTAAGCATAAATAGGGTGGGGCTGACTAATGAGCTCATACGGAAAAGCGATGGCGGAGTACCACCAAATGACCAGCAAGGGAGTAGAAAGAAAAGCTCCTTACTGAGTGCCGCACAGTCATATATCTTTCCGGTCAGCGAATATGACAGGCTCGCCATTCCTCACTCTGCATGGAATTATTTTTGGCTAAAGCAGCAATAGAAAGCGCTGCTGCTGTAAGGGAAAGTGAGAGCAAAGGGCGCGTTAAGTGTGTAAGTATCTAACTGCGCGTGTTTGCCAGCGCGTAAGAGGAAATACCATAAGGCTCCACATGTCTGTGACTTCCGCTTGGTCATAGGTTCCCATCGTCCGCTGCACTCCGGACATGCAGACACCGTAAGAAAATCGCAATTTCGCCGCCAGGGCGGAGCAACGAATGTGATAACAACAAATTGTAATGTTATACAAAGTAAGGCTAGCAGCTAACTCTTGAAACCGATCTCGTCTAGCCCTGCAAAACGCTTTTGAGGACAACATCTCGAACACGGTAGTGGAAGACCTGGCTTGCTACCAGAGATCGGGAGAGCCAGCTGGCTCTCCTCGACCAAGCTGGGCGAGCCGCAAAGGCCAGTGGGGCCCTCGACTGAGGACCCCACCCACTTGCTCAGAAACCTATGGAGTTTTTCTACTACTACTACAGGTATAAGGGACTACGGCCGCTCCAGGTAGAAAGTAGTTTCCATGCAATCTCTCGTCTCAACGCGAAGCGGGGACAGGACAGCACGTAAAAGGGCACACGAGCCGTTTTCTGATGTCTGCCGAGATAGTGCGTGCGCCAGCGCTCACGACCGCGCCCTTACGATCAAAGGTCGCAGTTTCTGGTTAAACGACGCAGACCTACCCCCTCCCCCCAATCCCCCGGCGTCCATTCATGCTCCTTCACCCGACGAAAGACGGGCGGCGTTTTCTCTCTGCATTAGAGGAGTCGACAGCAGACCTCGTACGAGAGGTGATATTATCGCATGCGCCATCCGTGCGACGGAGATGTCCTGCTCCTTTCATCTCTGCTTTAGCCGCTCTCGTCCCGAACGCTCGCGGGCTTTACTAGCGGGTAGAACATGTAATTTTCGGGGTGATGTTATTGATTTGGACTTTATACGGAACACGAGAGCGACGGGAAAAACCGGGATACATCGTCCATATAAATGCCATCGAACTAAAGGGGTGAGGTCTAAACGCGACACGTAGTCATAGCGTGTTTTCATTCTGGTCGCTTTCCCCGCGGCCGGGCCAGTCGCACTCATACAATCTCTTGTTCTGCACAGTGTCAGCCACTCCTTGCGACAGTGCTATTCCAACGATTGCTATTATTATTATTATTATTATTATTATTATTAATATTAATATTATTATTATTATTATTATTATTATTATTATTATTATTATTATTATATTATTATTATTATTGCTGCTTCTGTTCGCAATGAGGCAAGCAGCGGGCTGACGCTTGAGATCTCACTATGCATAAGTAGCGACTAGTACTGATGGTGGGGAAGGGGAAAGGGGAGGGGACTTTTAGTTCTAGTTCAGCCACATCACCACTGCTATCGGCGTTCCGACAGAACCCTTCTGCAAAGAAAGAAAATTATAGCGTTTTCTGTTTTTGGAAGAGGGAACGCCGAAAACTGTACTGTTCATGCACAAATGGGGGGTCTTCTGGTAATCCCATTTCTCTTCCAGTTTCACATGCGTCTTTCGATTTCGTTTTCTTTTCTTCGGCTAAGAGGGGCGCTGAGATACTGAAGGCTGCGTCGACGATACTCTCGGCCGTTATTTTACCATGAGAGCCTGCTGGGCGCAAAGGGCTTCATCTAATTATCATGTTCTCTTGATGTTTTGCGTAACAAGTAGTTTTCATATACCTGACAATGATCATTGGTCCTGCTTGTGCGTTTCCGGACACGAAAATCAAAATGAAGATAGGGGCAATTTGCAGCATTCTTGACATAATGACATAAATTCTATTCCAATGTGGCCTGTACTTTGCGTAGATTTATTTGGCATAAGAAAATATAGTTCCGCGAAAAGTTCCATGAGTGTTTTTCTTTATTTATCGATCACTTTTAAACAAGTATTATGCCCTTTTTATGACTGGCGACTCAAAAATTTACCCAGCAAGGTACCCGTGAATTTTAAGGTTACGTTTGCCTGTATGAGGATTCTGGGCGTCAAAGCTCTGATATACGGAGAGAAATAGCGAGTTCCTCTAGAAGGTCAGACAGAACATGAAAAAAAAAAACAAGCCTGTCTTTTGACGCTTTTTATGCCATATAGAAAAACCTGTGCACAGTTGATTGCCTTCACTGTAAATGTGATTTCGAGTACTCCATTTGTTACTTTGGTCGTTTCTCTCAAGAGAAATAAAATCCAAAGAATGTGAGTTACTCAGTGACAATGTGCGTCACACTATTGCCCCGCGATCAGCATCAACTGTTGAAACAACGGTCATTACAGACGTATAAGGCATATGACCCTGACACCTTGGTTAATTATTGGTTTGTACACGTAGAATTACAAATAATGCAACAGTGCAACCACCGATAGTTTCACGATGCCAGAACAGTAATTTCTGGTCGTGCCCTTCTAGTCGGATACAGGCTAAGGCGTATTCACCAGGCCCAGTGCACATTAGCACGACAGCCGCATTATCACATACATACTTTCAATCACAAGCGTGATAGAAATAAATCTGCTTTTGTGTGCTGCTGAGCTCAATATCCATCTAACCTACTGGTTCTGACATCTGACTCTTCCATATGGGTATATTATAAAAAGTCGCAATTTTGTTCGACCTCTGCATCCTCTTTTTGCCTCTTACTTTCTATTTCCTGTTTCTCAGTCATCGAACGAGCGATACATATTGCGCAAACTATAATGTAGTTCGTAGTGTGGACTACGCATTCATACACAAGCATGGTGTGGAGAATCTCTGGTGATATTACCGTTCAAGTACGTTTGCCGTGTGATACGTTCCTCTCCGAAACCATGAAAACCTGATTGTAACATCCACATTTCGCCGTGCATCGGAGGAAGAAAAGTCTCGGCAAAAGGCTAGCTTCCTCGCAACACGTTTTGAGCAGAGCAGCACGCATCGTGAATACTACCTCGACCAATTAGTCCTTCTCCGTTATTTTCTCCAAGTGAAACTTTCTCTCTCACTTTTTTTTTAAACCGGAGATGCACTTACGCATTTCTTTTTTTTTCTGCTCAATGCACCATCCTTCAGCGCCAACATGCATGCACGTATAGTCTGAATCGATGTTTTACTGCCCGCAGGATGCATCAGTTTCCGCCCGAGTGACCGAGAAGCACGTTCGTGACGGAATCGCAGACGCTTCCCAGTTAGTAATGCGATTATAAAGGGCCCTCCAACACTATTCAACCCCCCATTTTTTACTGCGGGTCGTAGACAGTGGGGCTAATTTTAGCATAAGTTTAAGCACGATAAATTATTTAGTATTTAATCACGCGTGAAGTCGTTACATCGCTGCTGACCGCATCCCAGTGGCGCTTGCCAAACATTGCGGGCGGATGACGAAGATGGGCGTGCTTGATTGGATAATGTAACTGAAGTAAACCGTTGCATCAAAGCCATTGAGATTACTATTGTTCGGTTTTCTTTTCTGTGCTTTTCACATCCAAATAGCCGCCGTCGCAACAAAAATACCTACAACCACAAGTACGACAGAGGCACCGGTTGCCATTTCGCCTCGGTTGCTCTGGCTTTCTTTTTTTTTTTTTTTGCTGCGCGGTCGGAAATGAAACGCTGCCCCTCTTCCTTCTTTTTGCGTCTGTATGCGAGCGTCTTTCCGTGGCGGTAGGCTCTCATGATTGTTGTTGAAAACGGTGCAAGTAATCCATCTTCGTTGAATTGTTGTCTGCTGCCTTGTACTTCGGGCTGCTCACCGAACAACCCGCGTAGGGCGGACCGTGTTTACGCCCATCCGCCCACATTCCCTTCTCGAATGAGAGAGGGAATGACATGAATGTCGTTGTAAGGAACAGCAGACAAAGCCTCCCCAGCTCGCTACGAATATACCACGAGCGCCCGCTCAGTTCAACAAGCAGGAGGAACCACGTGTTCTATGAACGACGTCAACAATACGTTGGAAAGGAGAAGCCAATGGTGTGCGAGCCCCCTACGTAAGAGCTTTCAGCCCATTCATTGAGCGCCATCCGACGTCACAGCAGAGAGGTGAAATGTGGTCACGTGCTTCCGCGAAAATCGAGGAGGGCAGGCATTTTTTTCTTGTATTTTGAATTTTCTAAATTGAATAACTTCGTACCGTGCCGCTATCGCTGCCGTTCTTGCTGCATTTCGTTCGTACTTCAGTCTACGCAATCCACGAGTAAAAACTGGGGGGTTGAAGAGTGTTAGAGGGCCCTTTAGTCCAGTGCAGATAGCGCGGCACTCCCACAAACATATCTCGTCTTCTGAGGTTTGTTCTTTTACCTTTTTTTTCTGTAAATGGCATGATGGCTCTCACTGCTGCCCACTTCCTATCCACGTCCACATGCATCCCTGCGGTGTGATTTTCCCCCTTTTGCTGAGTTGTTGCTGCCGAGAGGAGGAGGAAACACACCCTTTTTAAAAGCGAACGTGTCTGTCCTGAGGGCTAGGGATACCGTAAAAGCGGTAAATTCGACAACAAAATAAAACGCAAACACGGCAAGAAAAAAAGCGGTGAGTTCCTAAATTATTTATCGTTATCGGAAGACTACAGACAGCTTAAAGTGCTGGAGGCCACGCAATTACACAAAAACGATGTAATCAGAACGACTTCCTATATGCGCCTACATCACTATGTCAACAGAGACATGAATATACAATTCGAGCCAAAAAGGAAAGCGAAACTGCGCAAGTAATTTGACCTAAAGCCGTTCGCTGTCCAGATCATAATAATATCTGGGGTTTTACGTGCCAAAACCACAATATGATTATGAGGCACGCCGTATTGGAGGGCTCCGGAAATTTCGACCATCTGGCGTTCGTTAACGCCCTTTGACATCGCACAGTACGCGGGCCTCTAGCATTTCGCCTCTATCGAAATGCGACCGCCGCGGCCGGGATCGAACCCGTGACCTTCGGGTAGGCAGTCGAGCACCGTAACCGCTACACCACCGCGGCGGGCTGACCAGATGTTATGGCGTAAAGTTGTTTAAGAAATGGTTGTATCACCATACTGTTCAATACAAATAGTGAATACGTTTAAGCCTAGCGCTGATGTTCCGAAATTCTTACAATACAAACATTTTGTTAATTCAGGCCAGCCTAAGCATTCGCGTACAAATGCATTCGAAGTACAGGATCGCAAAAAGAACCAAATGCACATTTCTTATTCAGAAGAGGTCGATAAAATTGAGTTTTGTCCAGGAACATTCATAAAACAAAGTTTGAGCTACATTTCTAAAGTCATATATTGAAAAAAATCCAATCCTAAGAGCAAAAATTATCTTTATCGTGCAATTCCATGCCAGCACGGCTTTTTTTCGAGGCTATAGTGCGTGCTATATCATTCGTCGGAAAGCCTCTGCCTTTTAAATGCGAAGCATTTTTTAGCGAACCTCAGGCACTTTGGCCGTCTCTATCTACGTATCTAGGTATCTATCTATCTATCTAGCCGCCTATGTCTGGGCGCCCTCCTGGTCGTCTCCATAGGTTGTAATATACCAAAATTCTCATAGCCAGAGGATCTGTGCATGAAGAACATGATTCACTGGTCATGACATGAAAAACGCAAAATACCTGTCGCATACGTCATGAAACCCTTTCTCTCAGTCACGTGTGGCATATACCCGCATATCAGAGTTCATGTTATGCGGGTATGTGCCACGGGTGATACAGAGTCTCAATCAACACACTAACCGCGAACATACACATTTACACCCGAGGAAAGTGATAATAATAAGAATTGTTCGAGTTTTACATCCCAAAACCAAGATATCATTATGTCAGACGCCGTAGTGGAGGGCTCCGGAAATTTTCACCATTGTTCCAGTGTTCTTTAGCCAGTGTTTAACCAATGCTCACCAATGTTCTTTAATGTACGCAGACACCGCACAGTACACATGCCTTTATCATTTCGCCTCCATCGAAATGCAACCGCTGCGGCCTGGATCGAACCACCCACCTTTGGTTCAGCAGGCGAGCACCGTAACCACTACACCACCGCGGTGGACGCAAAGAAAGTGACGGAGATGAAGACATAACAAGCACAAACCGGGGTCAATGCTTCCTACAGTACCTCTGCCAAGGGGACCATGCCCATCATCATTACCGGTGACTTCAAGATTGATTTATCAAAACCCAACAACACCTGCTTCTTACACTGCATGCAAGACAGCTTGGATGTGAAAAGGGCATCACAAGACCTCGTTACCAGGTCCAGGACAGGAAGCATCATAGATCATTTCTTCGTAAGAGGCATCCACGATTTCCACCACCTGTACTATACCTTGCGCTTCACTAAGCTTAGCCCCTCGTAGCCGCGATCACGAACGCATTCGATAAAAAGTCCTGTACAGCTGCTGGTGCTCACTGATCACATGCAGTGAGGATGACCTTGTTCATGAACTGTCAGGAACCCCTTCCACCGATGTACAAGAGTTCGTGAAACGTGCGTGCGTTGTCCGTCATAACGGACAAGTACAAGCATAACAACTGTAACAACTGCAACTGTGACTGTAACGTACGTTCGGTGCGCCTGCGCGTGTCACTCGGCTGTGTATATATCTAGAGAAATTTTTCTGAATAAAGCTTAGTTGGGAGAAGCGCCAGTCCTGTGCATCTGTGTTCCTTCTTTGTCCTGTTCGAATTCGTGCTATCCAGTATTGAAGAATGAAAGCACTACATATCAGCTTACCGCGTCTGGTGTTGATAAAACCCATGTTGCTGTTGGCATCGTTGCGCAGCTGTAAACAACTGGTTATATAACACATGTGCGACTCTTCAACATATGTGTGCGTGTTCGGTTTGCACCTTTCTCTAGCGCCATTCCGTCATGTTTCGCTCAATGTGAAAAATCACGCCACAGTCACTTTCCCGCTTATGCTTCGCATAACATCGATTCCCACGGTACGTGGGATCTGCCGAATTTTTTCTAGTCAGTGTGGTTCTGAGCTACCATTACCCTAGGATCTTAAGTCCTGGAGCAGTTCAGTGTTCGTTATTTTATGGAGCGATGTCTTTTTTTTTCCACTGGTCAAATAAAAGAATTCAAAATAAAACGTCACCTATTGGAAATTATCGCTGAGAACTGCAGGCCCACAGGTCTGATAATTACACTGTAATGTACCCCAAATTTTGCCATGCATAACATAGAGCGATATTGCAAGGATTATTACGGTGCATAATTTGGCTAAGTGCTTCGCTAAACAGTTGCAAAGAGCCCTGAAGATCATTTTATAATACCCCGTGCATAAATGTTGTGGTACTGTTGCGTTCAAAATACCGATTTAAAATTGTGCCTTTCCTGTGGCATGTTTTTCTAAATGTTTTTTTTTAATTTCTAAATCTGTGAAAATCACAGCATGACAGCACAGCTCTGTTTTGAGAAGCAACACATTTAATGCGGCGCCTAATATACGTGCTTCCGCATTCTTACTTTCGCAATTGGTCCCACGCAATTCTTGAAGCACACGCATTGAATGAGCACTATACAAGCATGGGTCAAGTAATGCATCGTCATGCTGGCGATGTCACCAAACATACATGTTTTGTTAATTTACTATTTCTCTTCACGCCTAATTCTATGCTAGAAATGACACTAGCGTCTATTCCTTAATAGACCTTATGATGTTTGCATGTGAGAAGAGGTTTATTGGCGGTGCGTGTTATATTTGCGGTGTTACATAGTGTGCACCTTGAAGGTAGCCATAGACGCCATGAATATAGAAACTAATATATTATTTCCAAAAAACATTTCAAGCTCACCTGGCCTAGGAGGCCACAGTCACCAAATTTCGTCTCACGCAAAGCCGCGTGCAGTGAAGAAATACTATTTATTTATTTTCATACTCTCAAGGCCCGGGGTATTACAGAGAGGAGTGGCCTAACAATATATCAATAGTTGCAAATTTGAAGAAGGCGGGTTCTTCGATTGCAGCAACGGAGGCAGAAAGGGTGTTCCAGTCACTGTTTGTTCGCGGCAAAAAAGAAGCATAACTAGTCTTTGTGTGGCATAGGGGAATTTTAGCCTTAAGATTATGCTCGAACCTTCGAGGTACGTAATATGGGAGAAGGAAAAGGTCATTTGGTAAGTGTTGGGTTAGTGTAAATAATATTATGAAAGAGGTTTAGGCTGAAGTACTTACCGTTTAAGTTAAATGTTGGTCGACCAAAAGTAGCTTTCATTGAAGTAACACTGGCGTAGCGGGAGTAATTAATAAGCACAAAACGAGCTGCACGGTTCTGAATGCAATCAACGGCTGTAAGTAATGCGGCGCTAGATGGATCCCAAATAGGACGAGCGTATTCTGATTTTGATCTAACGAGCGTAACATATGAAAAAGAGATGAACAATTACGGCGTAGAAATGCAAGCATGACATTAGCGTTATTAATTACATGTTCAAAGTGCATAATACAATGGATGTTGTGGTGTACGCCAAGATGGCAGTAACTAGCAACGGGTTCAAAGTGGAGCTGTTAAGGGTATATGGAAAGTTGTCGTTAGCTTTGTTCTGATGCATTTCTCTCATAACTTTACATTTAGTATTTTCACGAGCCTAATTTGAAGGTTGGAGATGTAAGGGGGGGGGGGGGGAGTTTTGGACAAAGTTTTAGATTAAGTTGCTATTTGAAGAAGGCTTTTCCCAGATTTCATATGTTAGTCGCTTCTGAACGGAATTTAAAGTCAGTTTTCAAGAAACATGCCGATACACTCTCTTTCGAAAGGGATATATTCAGCCAATTCTGAGTTTAACAACGACAGAAAGTATAGCTAGTTGGTAAAGATTCATCGTGAAAGAAAATGGGCGTGCAAAGGGGCACCGAAGAAGAGAAGAAAACGACACAAATACCGATTATAGAAAGAAAAGGCCCACAGTGGCGGAACAATTGAAGCAACCGTAGCTCATGTTCAAAACGAACGAATTACGAAGCTCTGACCGCATTATTACGAAACCATTTACTTGAGAAAAGACTTCCATGCGGGTCACTGGGAAATACAACCCACTTTCTAATTTGCTCTATTGTGCACGAAGTCATGGTGACGTCAGAAATTATGTCACTTATTATCAGTTCTCAAGCCTGCCACTCATCAAAGTTTCTATTAAAACCCACATTTCCCGATAACCTTGATTTATATGATTGTGCTGGTGTTACCATCGTCAGAGCCTGCACTAGGGTCTTCAACTGCGACGATGTTTCTAAAAAAATACGCCTGACGTCGTTTACTGCTTTAGTTTTGTGCCCATACACCAGACAGCGTCCTTCTTTGAAAGTAACACGAGCATGTTAATTTCGCTTGAGTGAGATTTTGTTAAGCAATTTTGCAATTTTGCACCCTAGGTGCGAATCAATATGTAAAAATTGAGCCGTGATAAGGCCCTCGCTTGGAGAAAGGAAAGTAAATTCGTTCGTAATAGAATGCGTGAAATATTAGATGATAACCTGACACAATTAAATATTTACGTTACATACTATCAAATTCACTGCTAATAAAAATGTCGTTTTATTAAGTAGATTCTCCCTTCAACGTTCGTGTAATTTAGACAACTTCTTTCCGTGTAGCACATTATAGTTTTTTTGGAATGGAACCACAACAACTGCGACTGTGGTTCACCTGCGACTGCGTCTAAACAACCTGCGAGATAACATGCGCCAACGCCAGAATCCAGAGGCATTACGAGGCATGGCAATCACTCTATAACATTTTCTTTCTAGGCAAACATGAATATTACTCCCGGTAATCCTTCAACATATGTCAAATCGGGCACGTGGTGAAGTCACTAAGATTATTTGCATTCAACTAAACCTACAGATATTATAATAGTTCAAATGCAATGCAGCGGCAGCGTGTATAAATTCACACAATATCGTACTATTAAAGAATTCACACAAAGTAAATTCCAATTTCATCCACTTTTGTACGGCCGTGCTTTAAATATTTACAAGTGAGGGAGAACAACAGGTTCCTAATAGAAAAGGACCCATTACGTCCATTTGTTCAGTACAAACATACGTCCTTTGCTACAAGCTTCGCGAGGTGACTTTCGTCGAAACACACATTGAGCGACACAGACGCAAGGTTGACTGATTCGCTGAGATTTTATCCTGTTGCGAACGCAGCCAACAGCGAAAGAACTGCAAGTTATTCATTTAGGCGCTTCTGGCATCGTGCACTGGCTTTTGCCTTGTAGTAAAACGGAGTAGTCTACGAAGGAGCGTGAGAAAATTAAACACGGAGAGACAGCCAATGCAAACATTGGCACATATACGGATCCCTCCAAAATAGCCTTCCACTGTATCCACAGTGAAGGCAAACAGTCAGGAATGCAGGGAAAAAAATGGGGGATAACTAGGGCTGGCACTCGTGCGCACAGGCAAAATACGTTAACAGCATGGATCACGGCTTTCCGTTACAGACAAAAAGAGATCCAGAAAAGAAGACCTCGTTTTCTGAAGACCTGGGCCTCTCGACAAAAGGGCGTGTTTGCCGACCTACTGAAGCGTATCAGCCCCGCTAACGAAGAGAGAGTAACTTGCTTAAGGATGCAGTTTGTTTACTGACATGGCCATCTCTTTGTACACCTTGCTTTGCTAAGACTACGGGCCCTGGTAACATCATACAGGGAGCTCGCAATCTTCACTCTATTCGTCGTAGGCTTTGTTCACGAGGATTTGAGCACGTGGGAAGTTGGCCGGCTGTCAGGTGTGTTATTTCCGACGAAGACACACACACAGGCGCTCTGTGTGTGTATCTATGTTTTGTATGTCGTCGTCTTCGCTCATTTTACCTCGGATCATGCGAAACCAACACCCCAGTTGTCCACCCTAACATGTCCTTAAAGTTCCTATTGCGGCGATACACGAACCTTGGTACTTCGGGGAAGGATTTTCTCAGGCCCTCATTGCTTGCTAATATTGAATAATATTTGCGGATGATGTTATTTATGTTTGGAAGCGCATCTGAGTATTTGGTTATAAAGGCCAGCGGCTGGTTAGGCTGTGCTACGGAGGCCCTTCTAGCAATTGTTGATTTCGCTGTACACCTCGTTTAGAGCATCGTGCGGGGAATTTCTTTCAACTAATGTTTCCTTTAGGTTGCTTAAGCGGCGAACGTAATCATCGTCGTCGCTACACATCCTTCTTATACGCCACGCCTGTCCGACAAATATCGCTTGTTTGCAGTGTCGCGGGTGATGACTAGTGCAATCTAGGTATTGTTGGCTATATCTTGGTTTTCTGTAGGGGGTCATCTTTACTTTCCTGTTTCAGAAAGGAAGTTAATTTGCCGGAAGTTAATCGAAATTGCAGCAGAAATAATTTGTAAACGAAGCACAAAATTATCTTAAAAGCAACGTTCAGATGATGTAGTACGAAATAAAGAGAATCGTTCGAGGGGCTCGTTTCGTTGTCAGACACAATGAAACCAACACATAATTAAGCCAAAGAAAGCATAGGGGACCTTATTTGTTTCCTATGCTTTTCACGGCTTAAATGTGTCTTGGTTTGATTGTGTGTTCAGAACATGTGGATACGTTCACGTCGCAACAAAGAGAAAAGAGCGCGAAAAGCAGGTGTTGCCTGCGGAAAGTATAAGTCGATCAATACCACCCTCTGTGCTCTCAAAAGCCGGGGATGCGACAGTAGAAGTACGAGAAGCGATCATCCCGTAATGAGAACTGAATGGTACGTGCATTATCGAGGCGCCCATGTTTCTGAGACGGAAAGAAAGCTACGTACAAAGGCCGATCTAGAAAAAGAAATGGTTGATCCCTCCGTCATAGGAATCGGAATAACACGAAAGTAAAGCGTTCCCTTACAGAAGTAACTGAATGTTTTCTTTACATTGATATAAGAGAGTTTGCCCAATGTATATTGATGTCTGGCAGCTATAGCACCGTCTAACGTGGATGCACCCACTTTGATCAGTCAAGGCGCAACGTGCGCCTTGAATACCACGGGTGAAGCGAGAGAGAAGTGACACGTTCAGAGGTGTTGCGAGCGGGCGGAACAGCCGGCAGCTGCGGGCGCTACGGCGAGCATGCTGCGGGTGAGGGAGAGAGTGACGTCAGCGCGCACCTGCGAGGGAAGCGTGCGAGGGGAGCGCGACGTCAGCGCAAAGCTGTGGCGTGACCTACTTGGCAACGCTACAACACCTACGGCGAGGGAAACGCGTTGCAGCGCATTCGTACGGACGCACGTAATGTACGGCGTTACACACGTGAGTCAAAGAGCTGCTTCGCATCTAAAAAAATCAAGACAGATGTGTTCACATCTTTTCACGGGCCCACTGCGTAACGCCTGCATGCGTGCGCCTAACCTCGTTCGACCACGTGGATGAAGGCAGATTCGACCAGTGAAAAAGCGATAAGATATAACAGCGCCGAAAGGAGTCGTGCAATCTGGTCATCGCGATTTGATGTCGCTTCCTTGGCGTTTTACGACGTTTTCTAACTGCACGATTGCTGAATAAATAACAATGACATCTTACTTGGGAAGACGGACAGCGTTTCTGGATGCGACGTTCCAGAGGCCCGCTCAGAACGGGGATTGCGAGACGGAAGCCGCAGTAAATAAAAGAAAAGGTTTTCCTGCTTCATCAACAATCTGTCCTGCCTTTCTTGCGTTTGGTAAAAGCGTATTTCCTTGTAGTCTTCTTCAGCCTGTTTTGCCTTGTGTCGAATGTCATGGATTCTAGCAATTAAGGTATTATTTTACTCGGCAAACTTTCTTCTAAAATTTTCATTTATATGTAGAGTGAGTGAATAAACTTTATTAAAAGTCCGGACGAGGCGGGGGGAAGAGGGGATTAACCCCTGTCCCGTCCCACTCTCCGTCGATGATGGCGTCAGGTGACGGCTTGAAGCCCTTGCACCCGGGCGGCATCCTCGGCTTGCCGGACGGCCCAAAGTTGGTCGGTCAGCTTGTCGCTGGTGAGTGCCGCCTCCCAGCGGCAGCGACGCCGACGCAGCCGATCCTCAGCAGTGACCACAGCCGCGGCGGCGGTCGGCCCCTGCCCTCGCGCGGTGGTAGCAATTCGCCCCTGTCTAACATGCGTCGCGAAGTGAGCGGCGGCAGCGACATTAACTCTCCCGGCACATTCCCAAAGCATGTGCCGCAGTGTGGCTCTTTCCCCGCACGCTTTACACGCGTCCGTCGGGTACAAGCTCGGATAACAGATGCGTAGGATCGCCGGGCTGGGGTAAGTGTCTGTTTGTAGTAATCTCCAAGTTACGGCCTGTCTTTTGTTTAATTTGTCGTGTGGTGGAGGGTATTTGCGTCTGTTTAGTCTGTAATGTTGTGTGATGTCGCTGAATGTGGTCAGGCGATCGCCCCACGACCATTCCGGTTGCTGTTGTGTTCTTACTCTCTCTGGGATGGAGTCAGCCGCGGCTCGGTGAGTGAGACCTCGAGCCGCGGTATGGGCCGCCTGGTTGCCTGCAAGCGGGACGCTGGTGTGAGCCGGGGTCCACAGGAGAAAGACCGTCGCATTTTCGGTTTTTGAATGCGAGGACGGTGACGTCGGGGCCATCGTTCCTCGAAAGTCGCCGCCGTCCCTGCTTCCATAGCGAGTCTGAAGTATGCGGGCCGCCTGCCACGAGATGCGGCCGCGCGCGAAGCCACGGACGGCAGCCTGCGAGTCGCTGATCACGACCGCAGCTTCCGGTGCCGCGACCAGTGCTAGAGCGATCGCCGCCTCTTCGGCCGCCTCTATGTGTTTCGTACGCACCGTGGCGCTCGCGATGCATTTGCCCGTGTGATTCACAACTGCGATCGCGTGAGCACACCTTCCCTCTGGGTATCGCGCGGCGTCCACGTACACCGCCTCCTCGCTGTTGCCATACATTCTTTGCAGGTCGCTCGCCCTTTTGTTGCGGCGCCCGACGTGGTGCGTCGGGTGCATGTTCTTGGGGAGCGGCGGGACGGTGAGACGGTCGCGGACTGTGATCGGAACCATTGTCTTCTCCCCGCACTGTGCGTGGTATGTTATGCCGAGTGACTCGAGGATGCGCCTGCCCGTCTTGGACTTGGACAGTCGCTCGTATTGTGCGATGTTGTGCGCCTCGATCAGTTCGCCCAGGGTGTTGTGCAGGCCCAGCTCGAAGAACTTGTCCGTGCTCGCATTGACAGGGATGCCGACCGCCCTCTTGAACGCTTTGCGTATCATGCAGTCGATCTTGTTTCGTTCAGACGCCAGCCACTTTAGATAAGGGGCTACGAACGTTATGCGACTGATCGCGTACGCCTGTACGAGGCGGATCGCGCAACTTTCCCGCATACCGCTGCGTCTGTTCATTATGCGGCGGAGTAGTCGAATCGTGTCGTCTACTGAGCGTCTAAGTCTTCGTACCATCTCACCGTTGTGACCGTTGGCCTGCAGGTGTAGTCCCAATATCCTTATATGCTCTACGCTCGGTATGGGAACGCCGTCCGCCGTTACTACTCTAATGTCTGATCTCCCTCCGCCGGGAAGCACGGTTTTGCGGCCCCTGCTCGTGGGTCTGTAGAGCAATAGCTCGGACTTGGCCGCCGAACATTCGAGGCCCGTGCCTCGCAAGAACTCCTGGACCGCGTCCACGCCCATCTGAAGCGTTCGTTCTACGTTGCCGTCACATCCTCCTCGGGGGACCCAGAGGGTGATGTCGTCCGCATAGAGGCTGTGATGCAGTCCCTCTATTGTAGCTAGTTTTTCCGGAAGCCCAAGAAGGACGAGATTAAATAACATGGGCGACACGACAGAGCCCTGCGGCGTACCCATCGGGCCCGTCTCGAATTCCTCTGATTCCGCGTTGCCGACGACGACGCTCGCACGCCTGCCCGTGAGGAAATCGCGTATATAGTTATACATTCTTTGGCCTAATCCCAGCGATCGGACACGGTCGAGAATCGCCGCGTGTTTGACACTGTCAAAAGCCTTTTTCAGATCGAGGCCGAGAATCGCCTTGGTGGAACGAGAAGTGTCGTCTATGATCTGGTGTTTGAGCTGCAGCATCACGTCCTGCGCGGAAAGGTTACGACGAAATCCCAACATCGTGGGGGGGAAGACGTCGGCATCTTCGAGGTAATCAGTCACGCGAGTCAGGACAGCGTGTTCCATGATTTTGCCCACGCAGGACGTGAGCGAGATTGGTCTTAGGTTATCGATCGTCACCTGCTTACCCGGTTTGGGAATCATGACCACGCGGGCCCTTTTCCACGCATTGGGGAGGGAGCCCTCTCGCCAGCACTCGTTAACGTAGGCCGTAAGTCGCGTAATTGACTCGTCGTCCAGGTTGCGTAGGGTCTTGTTGGTCACCCGATCCGGGCCAGGGGCCGACCTGGTGTTGAGACTGCTTAGGACCGCCCTGATTTCTGCTTCACTAAACTCCGCGTCTAGCTTTTCGTTGTCGTCTCCGTCGTACATTGCGTGCTGTAGTCTTTCTCCCGTTCTGAAGTAACGCTCGCGAACGGCCTCAAGAAATTCATCTGGCGTGCCCCCAAAGTCGCGTACGAGTCTGCGAATCTTGTGCCCCTGAGCGGTCTTGGTTTCCTCCGGATCCAGAAGGTGCCGGAAGAGGCGCCAAGCGCTCGCACCGCGCATCTGAGTCTCAAGGCCATTGCACGTCTCCTCCCATTGCGCGCGGCATACCTGGAAGGCGTGTTCTTCTGTGTCCCTGTCCAGTTTGGCTATGCGCCTGCGCAGCGTCCTATTGTGCCTTTGACGCTTCCATCTCTTCAGCAAAGCCTGCTTGGCCTCCCACATGTGCAGGAGCCTGCTATCGATCACTTGAAGGTTTGCCTCAGGAGGGACCTCGTGCGTTGCCGCGTCCACGTCTGCCCTGAGCGTTTCGGTCCATTCGTCAATGTTTGTTATCGGCCGGTCGCCTCGCTCGCGTTCTTTGCGTGTCTTGCGGAATGCGTCCCATTCCACGAGACGGAGCCTACGTCCCCTGGCTTTCCCTGCGCTCTCGAAGTGGCACACCCTAGTATGCTGCCCTGTATCTATTTGAATCTCTATTATGGAATGATCACTTCCGAGATCCTCCTGCATGTTGTGCCACTGCGCGTTGGCTATGTTCGCCACGAACGCAAGGTCCGGTAGCGTGTCAACGCATGTGCTGTTGCCCCTGCGTGTGGGATCGGCAGGGTTCGCGATGAGTTCCAGTCGCTGGTCTGCAGAGTCCTCCCACAGGCGCCTGCCCTTAGGTGTTTCTCGTGCGTATCCCCAGGCCGCGTGAGGCGCGTTGAAGTCTCCCGCGACGAGCAGTGGTCCATCGCCGGCGACTGCGCGTGCCTTGCGGAACAGCTCCCGGAATCTGTGCTGCAGCGAGGGCTTGCTGTATACGTTCAATACGAATAGCCCTTGACCCCTCCTCGGAATTAGCTCTACAAAGACGTGCGGTATCTTCACCCCTTGAAGCTCACGCTGCGCCACTGTTAGGTTGCGACGAACGAGCACCGCGGCGGCCGGCAACGTCGCCATAACGCCGGTCGACGCAACTCGCCGTCGTCTCTGCCTCTGCCCCTCGCTAGACGCGGCCGCATCTATGGCTTTGTAGCCCGCCAGTTTGACCGGATCATTTGTCTCCTGTAACAGGATCACGTCCGGCTTTCTCTCGCAGTTGCATACAAATTGCTGGAGATTGCCCCGCTTCCTTCTGTAACCCCGGCAGTTCCACTGCCAGATCGTGTACTGTTGTGGATGTTGTCTAGTGCGTGTGTGTTTTTTGTCGCGTATAGCCATCGTGAAGCGTGTGTGTTAATGTAGCCCGTCGCCCGATAGACTCGGCTGTTGGTGCTGCGTTTCTGCGTCTGTTATCGGAGTTTGCTGCTGCTGCGGTCTCGCGTATGGTTTCCCGGTCGCTCGCAACGACCTGCCCGCAAGGGGCGGGGGCCTCGCTTCGAAATCGTCCATTCGCGCCGTGAGCGCCGCAATCGCCTGAGTCATTTGCTCCGCGAGCTTGGCCACCGAGTTGTTGACCACGGTAAACATTTTGTTAATTTGTTCCGTCTGGCTCGCGAAACGCTCGTCTAGGCTTGTCTCAATATTCTCTATGCGCTTTTTTAGCCTTTCGTAGGAAGTGCTACGCGGTTCGGTTGTGGGTCTTTCGGGGTCTAACGCGGCCCTCTTGGAAGATACCGGGCGGTCTTCGCGTTCGTCCGCTGTCTCCACCGAGCTGTCGTCCACCGTATTCACCTCGACCGGCACGGGCTGTGGCGGAAGAGGTTGTGGCTCTAAGAACATCTCCTGTCGTTTCTGCTGTTTATGTTGCTGCCGTTGTGCAGCCCCGCCTTTCAATTTGGATATTTCGTCTCTAAGAAGCGCGTTTTCTCGTCTTAACTCATTAATGGTATGTTCTAAAGGCCCTAAGCGCTGCTGTATGGCTCGTTCGAGCTCATCACCACTCACGCGACCGGGACCGGGGCCACCGCCACCACTGACTACGACACCATCACGGCGCCCCGCAGCGCCGTCGCCGCCGGGGGAGGCAGCAACGTCCGCCCAGCTTACCTCCTGTACGTTGCTCTTGTAGTGTTGATGCTGCTGCTGCTGTTGATGTTGCCGCTGCCAGTAGCTTCCGTTTCCGTATTGGCTGCTATTGCCATGGTTCACGAAGCCGGTCGGCTGCATTGCACCTGGGCCGGCTGCAACGCGCATTTTCGACTTGCTTCGCGGCTTCGATGCACGGGAACCAGTGAGCGACCGTGAACGTGAGCGGGCGCTAGATCTCGAGCGAGACTTTCCCGCACCGCCGATCGCTCCGCGGCTGGCCGAGCGTCCTTCCCTGCGCAGCTGTCGGTCTTGCGAGGCGTAGTTTGCGGTACTGCTGCTGTTGTAGCCGTTGCCGTAAGCTTCGACGACGGCGTCTTCTTCTCGTGTTCTTCGTTCCCATTGGCGCCGCTTAACCAGATAAGGGATCTTGTATTTAGCCTTGCACTTTCGGTCTCCCGTGAGGTGACCCTTGCCACATAGTTGACACTTCGGATCGCACAGATGTTCTTGTGGTGGGTTGCTGTAGCCGCACCCACGGCACATCTTGTTATTTGGATTGGGGCACACATCGGCTCTGTGTCCCAGCCTGCCGCACCCATAACACACGTCGATATGCTTCCTGTATAGGCTGCATCTGACGAGCATCGCGCCATAGTACACGTATCTCGGCACGTAGAAACCGTCGAAAAGTACGATCACGTTGTCCGTATTTCCCATGCGTTTGGCGTGCAGCACGGTGGGGTTGCGCTGCGTGACCAAGCTCTTGACGATGTTCTCGGGGCTCTCGTCATTGGAAATGCCTCTGACGAGCCCTTTAGAGGTGTTTTCCGGGGCGGCTCTGTAGGCGCTCGCCTCGAACTCTCGTTCTCCAATGCGGAGTTTGCTGATGGCTCCGTATCTCTTGGCTCGGTCTTCCGACGGTGTGCTCAGCACCACAATATTCTGTTTGAAGTTGAGGCAGATGCTGTCCTCTTCGGCTGCTTCGCGACCTATCTCCGCCGCGCTACGCAGGCAGCAGTAGATTCGGTCCATCTTGTAGTCGGAGACATTGAAACCGCCTCGGGGGCGCACGACGACCTTGTAGTCATCCGTCGGTAGATCTGGCATCCGGCTGGCCCTGGCTATCTGACGCACTTGGCGGGCAGTCTTCCTATTGTACTTCACTGCCGTGCCGGCAGCCGTTGAGGTCTCCGTAGGTGACGTGGCAGCCGTCTGCTGCTGCCCTTGCTGCTGATTCTTGCTGTGTCTCTTGATTTCACACCATCCTGAGCCCTCGCCGAACTCGTCCGGCTCCAACTCCTCTCCTTCAACTCGTACGACTTCCATTTTACGCTAAAGTAGGCCTACTACGTTGCCGACGGGAAAAGGGGGTCTCCGAAAAAGTCCCACGACACGTCAGGCCTAGCCCGCCCTACCGCCTCAGCGGCCGGGCAATGGTGTCGTATGTGTTCGATTTAGGCTTCTCTTTGCCACCAACGTGGTGGCACAGAACACCGAAAAATGGCCAGAAAAAGGGCCCACCTGGAGAACTGTGGTATAGGGAAGGTCGTCGCAACTTCCGTCGATGACTGGTGAGCCAGATTTCACAGAACATTCGAAAATCCACCAAAGAACGTAGGAAAATCACGGAGCCGACGCGATACACGTCTGCACTCCGTGGCCCCCTTGCCCTTGTAGAGGATTTTTTTTTGGTATTTAAGACAAACGGTAAAATACTCGCACCAAAATATTCTTCGTGTTCATCCAGCAGTATAAAAAAGTAAGGACCCGGAAACGTCTCACTAAAGCCCGCTGCAGTCCACGTGCACTTCGCGAACACTTTGTTGGCTTAAAGTGACATCGTAGCCTTGTGACATCGTCATCACGTGTCTGTTAAGCATTACGCCCCACTGCGGAGAAAATATTCCAAGCAAATTTCACGACAGTTCTTCACGAATTATGCAAGGTAGAGAAGGTATTTTGTGGAGCACACAGTGAACGTGTGGCGCACGGACACTACCACTACGTCATGGACTGATGGATTCTGCTCGGTCCGCTTGGTAAGGACGGACTACATGATAATCTATAGTAGCTGTATAGTAGCTGTATATAGTAGCTGTACATAACATGACGAACTTCTCACGAGCAGCTATGGCTGCAAATACAAATCATATATACGAAATATGTGACGTCACACCAATGTCCTCTTGCTAGCTGTCTGGTAGATTCGGAGCACAAACCTTTCACAGTAATTTTTCTTCTAACACTCTAATTATTAAACCGGAAATGAACGAGGTAGCCCTGAAAAAATTTTATTTCAGCGTAAACTGATTCACTGTTCTTTTTCAGGTTTCCTTTAATCAGAAAAAAAAGAATTTACCAGTTTTCGTTCTAGTACATTCGTTTTATTTTTGTGTGAACATTTTGCGTGAAGTGTTCACATTCAAGCTCAATTATTCTCACTCTTAGCCCATCTATAAGAGAAACGTCGTCTCGGGGGCAGAAGCGTGTTTGTCCCATCTGCTAATGTCATTGGTCTATTTTTACGTGTGTAGGGCGCTCTTCGCCCGCTTAAAGGCGCAGCGACATCAACTTGACTTTTTGCATGTCGCACTTCCTGCGGCCACGTGTCTACTTATCGACTACCTAGTAACGATTCGTTACTGACAATGCAACGGAGGGTCATATAAATATTTGTAACATTTATTAGTATGACCAGTATCGAGCGCGATTCAAAACGGGTGCCACGCCCGCAAATTTGCAGCACTGACAGCGTTGCCGCACGGTCACCTCCCGCGGTCACGCCCATCTGATCACGTGGCCACACGAAACAGTGACGCGAGTTTCAGCTGACATTTCGTCTGCTAGGTGCGCACGTGTAGTCATGTGTTTGTCACCACCGTCGTCGTCGTCGCCACCATCAGTGATGAAGACGTGATGAACAAGTGATGAAGAAGTCATGAAGAAAACACTGAGCAGTTGGTAATCGGTGAGTTTCGCGACGTCGCGAATAATTTTCGCCTCGATCCATGCTGGCTGGTAAGAACACAGAACAGGAAGAAACGTTGTTGACAGGACAGGCGCTCCTATCCTGTCCGCAGAAACGAGCAGTCCGGTGGCTAACAACGAATGATTTATGCAACCAAATGGTTGGTCGTCTGAAAGGTGAAATACATCCGCACTGCTCAGAATTTCATTCGCGTCTACCGATTCTTCCATGACTCCGGGCTCGCCTTTTTTCACCGCTCCCCTCCTCCCTCACCCCCCCCCCGCACACACACACAGACACACGCTGTCGACGCTCTGCGCGTCTCGTCCCCAGCAGGCGTCAGGGGTGCCACGTCTCGCCCATGTCGCTATAAGACTCCCAAGAACAGCACATTCAGCGCTTCATCTATGTTGGCACAGTCTCTGGTTGTGTAAGGCCCGCGTTCACGGCATCGCGGAGACGTGTCGGAAGACGTTAATTGCATGCGAAGTCCTACCTGGAGACCTTTATAAACGACCGTTGGAGCTCTCCGCGATCCGCGACAAAGACATTCCTTGTTGCGGTACTTGAAATGCCACTGGTGTAAGTCACGCACAAGTGTTCCACGAAATGCTTGCACGTAATGCTGTTGAGATCGGCGCTCGAAATTATCACACGCTGACGAGCACACGACAAATCATTCGAAGCGGCGCGGCGAAGACACAGGAATTGCGTAGAACCAACACAGACAATTGAAGTGAAGCCGCTGCATCGCTGCGTGAAGCTATCGAGGGAAGGCCACATCTCAAGCTTTAAAGTTGATGTCATTCCTTTAACTTAGCCCCAAAGCCGTATCTTCTCATCGAAAGCTCTCGCAATAGTGGCACAAAGTGTTCCCTCTCTCCCAGACGTGTTATCTCTCCAGTGCACGTTTTCCTTCCTTCGCCGCTCGTGCGAACCCCAGCACGTGCCAAGCCACTGGCTTTTAAAATTAACGCCGCCACCCCGCCATCACTGAAGCACACCGAGAGAGCACCACGTCGATACGGAAACAGATGGTTCCGAGTTGGGGAGAAAAGGTGGGAAGGGGAGGCCTTTGGGAAAAGGGGAGAGGAAGGAGGAGGCTCGATGACTCCACTACCGGGAGGTCGAGAACTCGGTGCCTTAAAAAAGTGGTTGGCAGTCACGTGCGTATAACACAGATCACGTGCACGCGAGACAATGGGGGTACTTTAGAAGGCATACAGAGCTAAGCTGGGAATAACAGGTACCGGTTTCTAAACACTGCGAAGATAAAAAATAGCGCGTAATCAAAGAAGAATTGGAGATATCTGTTGTTAAAAACGTACGCAAAGCGATAATTTTCAGAAAAACTTACTCTTATTTTTCTTTTTTTTTGTAGGAAAACTCTTGGAGCCCAACTGGACAGCAGAAGCAAGATTCACACTTATTGGTCGATGGTATAGTGCGGCATGAACTGCTCGAGAAAGTGGATCAGTGTGCAAAGTCTCTTTAAATCTGGGCAACCTCCTTTCAACTAGTGTGCTGTTCACTGTTTCAACCTTTTTTTGGCTCAGCAGAAACTTCATCTGCATTCGCTATATATTTGTAAATTGACAGGAAACCAGCAAGCAAAACGCGCGCTCTACAGGGTCTTCTCTGAAAATAAGGAGGCAAGTTCAAGAGTACCGCACGTGTGGGCTTGACCACGGGAAACTGGTTTCGAATAGATGACGCCAGTGGATATACGTGAGCGTTTACCGATGAAATGTCTCCACGTTGAAGGGCACGTTGAAAGAGCGTTACGCAGTGCAGTTTCGCCTTAACTGAGGAAGTCCCATACCATAGTGCTCGACGTGATATTATAAATATGAGGGCAATGATGCAATGTACAGTTCCTGACTGATAAAATAGCGCGAAGCCTTTTCTCAACACCTAGAAGACTTGCACAAGGAGCAACGTTTTAGGCACCCGTCAACTGCGGTTACGGACGTCAGCTGCGTGCGCGTTTCTCGGTATGGGCTCTTTTTTTCTCCTTTCTTATACAACCCAGCTAGGGTAAGGATAAGGGAGAGGTCGCAGTATTTAGGCATGTACCATGGTTCAGTTCCCCGTCTTTTGGTCCTGAGTATTACCATAATATCTGTGCATCGTTGTGTTTTAACGCGAGCTCGTTCCGCAGAAACTCCCGTGTCGCCGTCGTTGATTGTGAGCGAAAAATCATCATCGTGTCCGTGACCGAAAAATCGAGAAAGATGGAAATAAAATAAATAATAAACAAAAACCATAGGTTCGAATCGGAATCCAACCCGGACCATCTGCATGGCAAGCAGCTGTTCTAGCACAGAGACACTCCACCGCTTGTAACTGCCCTGAAATTAACTTTAATGCTTCACAAACATACGCGTCCTGTGTACAGGTGTCACAGTACGAGATGTAATATCGCAGTAAAACGGGGTACAAGCGCATATTGCCATCGGGCGTCACACCATGTGAACTGCATAACAAGTTGATGGTTTCGAGCCGGCCACCTACTATACAGAAGGCACACATATTACTGCGCGTATTCCCTTACGAACACGTAGCGGGTGCATCGCAACTTCGAAAAAGTATCGCGCCCGTAATTGCTGCTAGTTTAAAGCATGCCACCCATTACAAAGGGCATACGCATGAGTGCGCGCATTCTCTTTACACACGCGTAGTGGGTACACTGTTGTTATTAAAGTGCTGCTGAAGAGGGCGGAAACCTTTACCTTTACTATAGGTATGTCGAGTGTGTGTGTGTGTGTATGTGTGTGCGTGTGTGAGAGACCGGGCGACTGAACATAATGACAAGCGAAACAGAGCACGATGAGGATGGGGCCGGATATCGCTATCACGTTCAACTCTTAAAGGCGAAGCTTAAGCGTCCCCCAATTTTTGTCTTTCTTTTTTTAGTTTAGTTATTCTACTTTTACTGGATCCCTGTCTGCGCACTCTGGTATTAAGGACGAAAATGCGGCGGTGGCCTCCATAACTTATCTGAACCGATGCTCCAAAGACGTATTTACGTTCACGAATTGCAACCCTTTCATCTAAATAGTGCAGGTGGGACATTTACAAAACGCGCATGAGAATTCCTGTGCGCGACACGGAGGCGGTACGATGGATGTCATTCCACAAGGGAGAGGCCTTTCTTGGTGCACGTTTCTCAGTGCAAGCACTTATTTTTCGGGCATTTCATTGTTGATGGTCTCTTTTCTGTCCTAATTCCAACGTCTCTCCAGGTCCGCTGGGCCAAAATAAAGTCCCTAGATTTTTCCCTGTTCTTTCTTAAGTACCGACAACCATTGAAGCGCCGTCGACGAATCTCATTGGCTAACGCTCGTTTTCGGTAGCCATGTTCTTCCTAACGCTTTTCCAGCACCCGGTGAAACGCGATCCCCCATTCGCTAATGACAGGGGTTTGACGGGAGGAGAAAGGCACGTCGCGTTAGCATATTGTGCGCTGAAAGATGCGTGGGTAATGTACTTAGACGCGCATGGCTTTGTAAATCTTCCAAGTTAGGAAGAAAATGGCGTCGCACGCCAGCTGCGCGTGAGAGAGGGCCGGGAAAGGAGGCAGTTGTCGCTACTTAAGTAAAGAGGAAAAATCTAGGGACTTTAGGCCAAAAGAACGATCTTCTTCCTTCCTGAATCCCCAGCAAAGAAATATAAGTTGCCGTAAGACAAAGCAAACAAACAAATGAACGTAGAATAGATAAACATAAAACTATCTGCTCTGAAGCATGGGGAGTACTGGCCCAAGAGCACAAAAGAAAAAAAAAGAAAGAAGGCAAGCAGCACGTCTTTCCTCTTCACCAGTCCCTCGAGAAGACGTATCAGCCTCTGACGTCCTGAGAACAATTCGCGCCCATGGACAGAATGAAGTTCGCAACGTTGTTTTCTTTGGAGGTATTTGTTCGCTCCTGATGCTGGTGAATACGCGAGATAATGACCATTACTGTCATTCACAACGGCGCTCCTTTTGGTTTGTCTTCAAAATGCAATAGTCAAAGAATATGTAAGTTCTTTACATCATTCTAATTCCTAAATAGAAGCATTTGTGCTACACATAAGGGAGCGCGCCATCGGGACAGATTGCGTTCATTTGGGTATTCGACATTCGCGGTAGTGAGAAACAACGTTCACATATAATGGAAAGTTGCCGCTGTCTGAAGGCGTATTCACTTTTGATATTCGCACATGGAAATGTTGAGCGAATATGTTAAAACAACAAAAGGAAAGTGGTGTTGATGTTGCAGCAGGCGGAGTTAGCCTGGCATATACAACTCGAGTTCCTTCCACCTGGACCTCTCATACGTTGATAGTAGCGGTGTGTTGCCACGTGTTAAATAGACCCGTATGTCGAAGGAAGCTAAACAGCATTGGCTGCACTGCCCCCTTGATCGCTGTGGGCCCTCAGGGAAAAACGACTTCTTCAAATGTCCCATGCCTAGGAGCAGCCCGTTTCATGCTCTGGACCATCGCTTCTCTTTCCGTATCGAACGGCGGGCATAGCCAAATGAAATCTTTGATGACGCTAATATCCCCGCAGGAGACACAGTGAGGTGAAGTGCATCAGACAGTCTTGAATAATCAAGTCGGGTGTACGCGGAATCAGTTCTAATGTGCTACAAGAACATTGCCTCTTCGCAAGCAAGTTCGTGCATCACACAGCTTTTATGGGGATTCTTGTGGATCGGCCAAAAGTGACTGCGTATTATATCCTTGAAATGTACCTTTTTTATTGAAAATATGCACATTGATGAATAAAGGAGCCTAGTTAGCCATTTGGTTAAACATTATTTATTTGTGAAAATGTTGTCTTGTCTAATACTTCATCGGTTACATGGTTAAAGGCACATCGTTCATTGCATGAACAAAACGAAGCGCACGCTAAAAGATCGAGCACAAAGACGAATATATTGAAAGGATAAAACATTTCTGATGCAGAAAATACAACGAAAAAATGTAAAGGTTCCCAAAGCGCGAGAAACATTCCTAATTGCAAAGAAGAGTCCGATGCGGATAGCGATGAACAAAGTATGAAGAGCTCACTCGAGCTTGTTCGCGTTCGTTTTCGACTGTGCTGCAAAATTAGCGGAGTGGCTACGTGCGCCCATTGTGTTGCCACGTTCGCTGAGGCGGTGCCTTCATTAGCTATTGTTCGGAGGTTGGAAGGTGCTGACGTCGAACAAGTGAAGTAAGAGCACTCCGCCTTTTCCAAAGCTTTTATCTTGACAGAGTTCTGCGTACTCATTTCGCAAGGTTATTACGCCGAGATTCCGCTACGTGAAGCGAGAATTTTCAAAGGCGCCGGGTAAATTCTTGCAACTTATAATGAAGTGTTGTCAGCACTGTGTGTAATGGTCATGTCTTCATTGGACAGCGATGACCGTTGTAAAGGTTTGCCGTTACACTGTCATCCTTACCGCCAAGACCCTTTCAGACGGAGTTTTACATTCATCAAAACTTACCAGCCTGTGTGTTTTCGTCTGCGTTTTGCCCTTACATAATTTTTAGATAGCCTATATAAAGTTTGCAGACATCTGTCGATAAAATCAATTGACGTTTTATAGTTGTGTTCATTAGAGTGGTTTATAGACAGTCTATGGATTTATTGCCGCACTCGATTTTCTAGACTAGTCTACAAAATATCTAAGCCTGATAGATTGTCTATAAAACTAAAGTGGTTGCTTGGTCGTGTTGTTACGGCAGATATTGGAGGGAAACAGCGCGAAAGACGAAAGACCAGGCAGAGAAAGACACATACAACAGCGCTGACTTACAACAAAAGTTTATTCGTCAACCCACGTAATATATACCTGCGCAGTTGAAAACGAAAAGAAGAAACGAAACATGACAAGTCGAAGATAAATAAACCATCAGAATAACCACCGAAAAACATGCTGATTGCGCGTGCAGACATTCTGCTAGAATAAAACCTCCTTTTATGACAAGGCAAATGAAGGTCTACTCACGCATGCGTCACGCAGCCTAGCTATTTCCAAAGCCTCCAGTATTTCACGTGTAAACTGGTCCCGATGACGCTTCACAACCGCACATAGATGAAACTAAGGGACGCACCCACAATCTCGGCAATGAATGCCAAGGAGGCCAGACACCGCTGAAGAAACGCTGTAAGCGTGTTCCTTGCGACGCTCATTAAGACACCGGCCAGTTTGGCCTATGTAGCGTTTTCCACAGGCCAGTGGTAGGGAATACACCACGCCTGAACGCATGGAACAAACTCATCCCGATGCTTAGTCGTGCAGGCGCGGGTTTCTCGAGCTCCAGGGTTGACCACCCTACACAGGCTAGCCAGCTTCTCGGGGGCAGAAAAAACGACGTCGACCTCACACCTGCCGGCTATCCTCTTCAGGTTATGGGCCACGCCGTGGATTTAAGAAATGACTACACACTTCCTTTTTTCTCGTCTATTTTCACGAGTTTGAGCGAGCATCCCTGGGCTCATTTTTTGTTCCTTGAGCAGACACTCAGCCAGCTCATTACGTGAGACGGGAATCCAGCTATGGTGAGGCGTTCAACCTGCGCATTAAAACTGGCCTGGATCTTGTGGTAGCATGACTTCCGCAAGGCGTGCCCGAAGCAGGCGTTCACAACTTTAGAGTGGGCCGACTCAAACAGTAGCAAAGGCTTACTAGCCCGTGGTGCATACGCCCAACGAACATGGTCACAATCAATGGTAATGCTCAAATATAGGAAGCAAATCGTTACACCATCGGAAACTTCATGGGTTAAAACAAGAGGAGACATGCACTCACAAAAAACGTCTAAAATATTATTCATTCACGCATCCACGGCAGAGCTACCAGCTTCAAACAAAACAAGAAAATCACCAACGTAACGAAAGACTTTGGAACCTTTAACTCTGTTATGCGTTCTTGGACCGTGCGGTCAAGGCTGGCCAAAAAGAAATCACTCAGAATGGGTGCCAAACAGGAGGCAATACAAATCACCGGAAATGTGACAGCTGATTGTTCAGCACATGCAGCGCATCAAGATGGCGATTTATCCCTATCACCTCTCGCGGCGAGTGATGCACGATGTTTCTTGAACAAACTCTGTGGTCGATTGTCCAAAGAGACTTGGTTCGCGAATGGAGCTCAAAACTCTCAACTATATACAATCGCTCCTGGAATGGAATTTCAAATTCCGATTTAAATTAGCCGTTCTGTAGAAACAGTAATTAACAGACTTCGTCTAGGCACGGCCTACACTAAGAGCTTCCTATATAGGATAAGAAAAAAAAACTGCGCTACATGTACATGTGAAGAGGCAGAAGAAGACATAGAACACCTCCTTCTACACTGCAACAATTATGCTGTTCCCCGTAAAAAAATTCTTACAAACACTAAACAGATTGGACAGACGGCCGCTATCTTTAGCAAAAAGTATTGGGTACATGGCCAACTGAAACTCTTCAAAACATTCCTGCACGCGCCCTAGTACAGTTTTTAGAAGAGTCGGGAATATCAAAAAGATATTGATTCACATTTGCAATTATTCTTCACATTGAGATACTTCTAGTCACATGTCTCGCGTTGCCTGTTGTGATTTAAGACAGCTGTGTTTAAAATGTGTTTAAAGTGTGGGCAATGCCCAGTGATTTTATGTGATGTGATCGCACTATACAAAAAACTGTGGCACTGTGGGTTGAACTCTTCGGCAAAGTGCAAACGATTCTTGTGTGTCTTGTGTGTGGACATTGTTGTCATCACGTGGACATTATGCATGACGTGTGAACGTTCCTTTTAAATTGACATTGCCGTGTGTGAGTGTACTTTTATTTATAAGTTTGTGACGCTAATTAATAGGTAAGGGAAGAGGAGTAGCCGGAGCCATGTATAGGCACCAACCTCTCCTAAAACACATTTAATAAAAAAAAAAACTCCTTTTTGTTGCAGATAATTTCGTTTAACACACCTCGAGGTAGTGGCTGTAGCCCAAGCCTCGCTCATAGCATCCATCCATATCGAGAAATAGCTCTCCGACGCTCCCCTGGCTGTCGCAACGCGTTCCGCGCTCGCCTTGTGAGAATTAACTGCCAGGCAAGAAGGAGACACGACGTGCGTAGCGTTTCTCTTCGCGTTTCACGACGCTTCGGAGGAGTGCTTATCGAGTATTAATGTCTATTGTGTGCTTGTTGATGCCATATTTGCGCGGCATTCACCATATGCGGTGTCCACGTATATGTTAAGAGCTTCAGCTACCGCAACAGTTAAATCATGATCATGAGCGTTAGTCGTCGGTACGGAGATGTGGCACTGGGCGTAAACGTGGGTGTGTCCACATCAGGCGGTGCTACATCTGCCAAACAATAATATACATTATACAAGCTCTGACATACCAGTGCACATAAGCAATCAACTACTTCTGTGACGACACGTTTCACTTTCGTGTTTTACCGATTCCTATGACAGATGGATCAACCATCTTTTTGTTGTTATTGTTTTTTGAGTGAGGATGAAGCCGCAATAAATCGCGACCGACTAGGGCGCTCACAGCTTCTCTGGCGAAAATGAGAGCTGAGCAGCAATCGGGCCTCACACCATGTGAATTGCATAACGAGTTGGGTGTCTAAAGCCGGCCACCCATTACAAAAGGCACACACATTACTGTGCGTATTCTCTTACGAACACGTAGTGGGGGCATTGGAACTTGGAAAAAGTATCACGCGCGTAATTGCTGCTGGTTTAAAGCATGCCACCCATTACAAAGGGCATACACATTAGTGCGCGCATTCTCTTACACGCACGTAATGGGTACACTGTTGTCATAAAAGTGTTCCTGAAGAGGGCGGAAACCTTTACCTTCACTATAGGTATGTCGTGTGTGTGCGCGTGTGGCTGGCTGGCTGGGCTACTGAACGTAATGACAAGCGAAACAGAGCGCGATGAGGATGGGCTCGGATATCACTATCGCGTTCAACTCTTAAAGGCCAAGCTTAAGAGGCTTAAGAAGCTTAATTGAGGTCCCCCAATTTTTACTTAAAAACCACCACACGAATTCGACGCTGTTTTTTTTTTAATTTACATAAACTATACGCAATATTCGCTCTCAGGCAAACGTCACTTTTATTTGGCACCATTAAATCACAATATTAATGTGCAAATATCATGCACATAAGGCGTCAGAAATTGTGTGTACTCATACGGTAAAAGAAAAGCGGTTGAATTTTCAATTAAGTCCACAGCTACGTAAAGAGGCTCATGGTGTCAGTTGAATGATTCTGAAGACGTAGCCGCGTATTAGACCTGTCGCGTTGACCTAGATTTGTGGCTGGAACGCGTGCTGAATAGTGGAAGAGAAAACATTTGCTCTTTTCTCATCAGGTGCTCCTTCAAGCGTCTCTTTTCTTTCTGTTTCACCCTCCGCATTTGCTTGAGACACAACGCCAAAAGTGGAAAGCTAACGGTCATTACTTCCAAACGACTATTTAAGGTCGCCGCTGAGAACGGAACAAAAAGACCCGAAAATAAAGTCACAGGGAAATTCTAGCTCGCATCATTACTCCCGAAGTTTGTCCTCGTTTATGGCTTCTCGCGGGATTTCCTCTGGCGCGAAATGGTTTAAGGCGACACTACGAAGACATCCGCATCGATGCGCAACAAAAAAAAAAGTTTTTTAAGCCCTTTAATAAAAACAGGTGTTTATGGGACTCTTTGAGGACGTTGTAAGGACCTACTATCTTATTCCGCCCGCTTTTGCGTCAGCTGTTTGTTAAGCAGTAAAGTATGTTACAATGTTTTGCATCCGCGTCTTCCAAGCTAAACTTGGATGACCCGTTTGTTCTTTAAAGCATCGTCAACCCGCGTTTTCACTTTAATGCTAAATGTGTAAATTTACACTGTTTTGTCAATAAATCTATATTTGACATTCATTTCTTTCTATCAAAGGTACAGCATTAAAAGCGCGTTGACATCTCCACTTGGGAAAACAAACTTCTTTCCTTTATTTCTTTGAATTTCTGATCGAACGTTTTCTCTCAATTAATGTCAGGAAGTTATATGCGAAAAAGCATAAAATTTGGCTGCTTCTCTTTTCTACGATATGGTTACTTTTCGAAAAGGCAACAAAGCAGTTGTATCTTCAAGTTGCCGCATTTTATTATTATTATTACTTTTATTATTATTGTATTATTATTATTATTATTATTATTATTATTATTATTATTATTATTATTATTATTATTATTATTATTATTATTATTATTATTATTATTATTATTATTATTTAGCAGTAATGCCGACTCACAGCAGATGATAGCAAGAAGGGCAGGCATATAATTACAAACAAGCCACAATAAAATTGTTTATACAGTTCTAAAGACTCAAGAATTGAATACATGAAGATCAGTAGCAGCAATGCGCATAGTATCATTACAAACCATGTTAAAATTAGAAATTAGGATTGAACAAGAAAGTTAGTATATAAGTCACTTAAATTTGTGCGCTTCTTGAGATGCGGATTAAAAATTATTGGCATTTATTCCACATTGGGAGTACCTTTTTTTGGGAAGGCACAGCGCAACTGAGACAATGGACAAGAACACGCGACACACACGAGCGCTGTGTGTGTTGCGTGCAACACCAACTCGCCCAGATCAAACTATTATTCCCTTTTTTTACTTGTGGCTTCATTATCCAACCACTCAGAAGCTGCCAATTAAATACAAAGTCATTTTGAAGCCATTTCAAATTGCTCGCCCTTATATCTCGTTTCCCTTACTGATTTGACTTTATGCCTGCAGAACTTTGAGCTTTTTGCATTTGATTCAATGCTTTTCGAATACCCGTGACATTTTCGTTTATTTAGGGCAAAGTCAACTCCTCGACGACAGGCAGTTTATTATTCCACGCATTACTGTTTTTTACCAGCTCTAGACAAATTTTTGGCATTATGAAATGTGATACTTGCCACCTCGATTTTTTTCCCACTAACTCTACGGTACGGTCAAAGCTTGCGGCGTCTATGGTTCTATCCTCCTGTACCGACTGCATGGCATATGGCTGCTCACTGCCTGAACTGCGTTCTCCTGCTTTCTTTATTCAGCCACTGTTTTATATATCTGGTTATGGTGGCAACTGCAGAGGACTACTTTCTTTCAACAAGGACCATTTGCTTTTTGTAGTTCTTTCGCAAAGCTTCACAGCTCCATGCACGTAAATAATTCCGATACAGTAGTTCCTACGACTTCCTGGGGGCCTGTTCGCGACGGCTGTTGTGGAACGCGCCCTCACGCTGCCTTTCGCGGTCACCCGGTTAGCGAGGCAGTCGAACCTCAGCTTATAGCAAAACCAGAACACCTAAATAGCTGCGCTCAGACAAAGCTTTAGGCAGTCTCGTAATAGTCGGGGGATTTTGTTCTTTCACGCTCCAGACAGCCGGCGTCGCTCTGAACCCACTCTGTTTGGCAGGGCTACATATTCAGCAAAGCTTCAATTTGGGCTAGTTGGTACGGCATAGTAATGTGGATGCGCTGAGCGAAATTGAGAAACGAAAACGCAACATGGGACAGGACCAGTGGTGCGCACTAGTCCTTGTCCCTTTTATCCCTTGATACCACTAGTCCTGTCCTCTGTTACGTTTTCGTTTGTCCATTTCACTCAGCGCATCCACATTACTACAAATTCAAATAATCAATTCTTTTGCCAGCTCGTCACTGCAATAATTGCTTCGTGCGCGACTGAAGAGAACCGTAGCAAGGCCACCGACTGATTTGGATTTCTTAGCGGGGGCCGAACGAAGTATTCATGAAATTGAGATCGCTAAAGTACGTGTTGACAGACAAATTTTATTGCTGCACCTTTCCCACATCATTGTGAGCGCTTAAATTCACTTTACCATTTTCAGTTCACTGTGTTGCAGGATTGTCATATTGTCAAGGGATGACAACTTTCTCGTGCCAACTTATGAATCGCGATCGTTCAGATACATTACGCAGTTTATTGAGGGAGTTGTACAGCTCCTTCTTTAATTCCTTCTTTTTAAGGCAACGCTCAACTCACATGTAATTGACTACTGCTGCTTGTTCGCAGGCACGGAACTTGAAGCCATTTCGCTAGCAGTGCAACTCAAAAAGCAAGAAACCTGTGGCAGCTAAAAAATTTCTGCATGCAAATCAATTTCTTCGCCTGTACATCTACGTAACAAAGCAATTTCTAAGAAAAAATCTCCTTAGTACCACATAAAACAACTGTAGGATCGAAAGATGCAACATGCATACTCAGTGGAGCCCCTGGTTACATAGTTGGCATAAAGGAAAAAATACCACTTAAAACGCTGTTTACGTTTCGTTAAACAAATACAAAGACGCAACAACGAATACAAACGAAAAAACGAATACAAAGACGCAACAACGCAGCGATGATTAGGTACGCATGCAAAACTGTTCTACGTCGACGCAAATTGAGGGTTCAGCCCGTTTTGATGAATGCGCATGATGGGAGGCACCGTCAAATGAGGGGCATCTTTCCCTTATACCGCAAATTATACGGGAGCACAAAGGTTTGCGCTAGTCCATGATGTATAATCATGCTATCTAATCATGCTATCTATTCCTTCGTAAGACGTCTCTGAAACGAAAAGCACTAAAAGTACCACACAAACACACACACACACACACACACACACACACACACACACACACACACACACACACACACACACACACACACACACACACACACACACACACACACACACACACACACACAAACGGATAGTTCTGGATTGTTATCATCTGAAAGCTGAATTATTCAGTTATCCTGCGCATAAATATTTTGAACGCAGTCACGACGACTCTTAAAATAGAACAACGGGCATTTCTACTGATTTCTACAGTGGGTAAATCTACTGATTCAATTGTACTGCTCGAACGGCGCGACATTACATTATTTTAGCGTGCGCTACAAATTCCTATAAATAATTTGTAAATAGCAATATTTTGCCCATTAACTTTCTAGCTAATTATATTCAGCTTACAAATTGCAAATCTTTTTGGTTACAAAGGGTGCATCGGCTTGGAATAAATTCAGTAACTACACTACCTTATATAAATGTGTTTTTGTACATGTGAAAAAAATGCCCTCGTAACCTACGCACTTTTTAAATAAATGTTGTATGTACTGAAGCTTGAAGGTTACTGGAAAATTGTATTCGTCGCCAAGAACCAAAAATAATGTCTCAAAAGTGGTGTTATATGCTCAAATTTAGCTTCAAGGTTAATGACCTGCGAGTGTATAGGCCAGCATTTGTAGTTAGTAATATGTACTCTCAATGAACAGTTTAGAAAAATTGTATCACCGGACTTTTTTGAATATTTCTTTCGATTTGTTATGACAATATATTGCACGTTAATTAATGTATTTGAGCAGAATTAGTACAATCCCTCTTTTTTAGGGGAATCTGTTCCCAGTGCACACATATATGTTTGGAGAGAACACGCTAGTTGCAAAGAATTGTTGAACGCTTCTTCATTCTATGCACTTAGCTTCTTTCGCACGTGGGTGCTTCGAACACGATGAACACAAATTCGCCCTTGCTTCGACAATTGCCTTTCGTCGCGTTAAATTGCAAGCTATTGGGTCTTTGATTTTCTGCATATCTTCTATTATGTTTCTTTCTGTTACATCTACTGGGGCGGCTTCAAAGATGTTCACGTATGGAACACCTTGGCAATTTCCTTTTTCTAAGTTTTGCATTTCTATATGTCAAAAACCGAATGAATAATTCACGCTTCCTTCAGATTGCACGTACAAAAGAAGGTGCAGATGTTGTATGAACTTCTGAGGCCCCTTGTTTTCCGAAAAGCCGAAACAACATTGTGCGGTAACGAAAAGACCGCTACAGTGGGTAAATACTCTGCACATGGCGTCTGGCGCCATAATTGAATCAGCTTAATTTTTGCTTACAATGTTTCCTATTTTCTCGTTAACGGTAGCGCGAAACAGAAAAATGAGCCAACTTTACCATTCAGAGGCATATTTAACCTCATTGTGTTGCATTGGTTCGTTGTTAAGATTAATGTCTTTTCTCTTTGCCGGTGTGAGATATCAGACAATTGGAATACTTCTTTCAGGAGGCGTGAGCTTGATATCTCTAGCTTTATCTTCGTTGCTGCGGAATGTCGTTTACTAGCGTGGAAATTTACGCTTTGACGCTTAGTTCAGCAAAGTGAACAACGCCGCAAGAGGCTAAAAGCAACAATCATTGTTGGTTGCGCTTCACTCAAACAAGGAAAAGTTGTATAAGTTTCTTGGGCATACCAAACACGGCAGGCGACGATCGCGTAAGCGCAAATGAAAGCGTCTATTCTGTGGAGTTTGACTTATTTGCGATAAATAATGCACAGCAGAAGTTCACTTTTTCAGCGCAACAAATGGTATGAAACAATATTAATGAGAACTAACAGACGATAACGCCAAGGAAAGTATAGAGGATGTTATCTGTACTAATTAGGATATAAATGTGAAGAAAATAAAGTGGACGAAAAGAAAACTTGCCGCTGGCAGGCAAGTTAACTTTTCGTACACTTACTTTCTTCACCGTTATAACCTAATTACTAAAAATAGCATCTCCCATACTTTCCTTGGCATTATTGGCTGTTAGTTCTCATTAATATTGTGTCTAACAAAGAAAGAAACAAGCCCTTGAAAAGTCACTTTCTTTCCTTCATTTATAGCGAGGGTCTCGTTCTGGTAGACTTGATGCCTTCAGGTAGTATGAGAGGGATTATTGGTTAGCTGCCAACTCGCGAAAATATTTTTCTGCCAGCTGGCAGAAAAAGAGTGTTCCACACTCGCCGCCATGGCTGCGAACGGCACTGACAACACTCCTAGGTTTAAACGCACATATATACCCCAAAAAGTGGACGGGAGGATGACCGCTGCCGTAGCTCAGTGGTAGAACATCCGACGCGTTATTCGAAGGTCCCAGGCTCAGTCCCTGCCGGCGGCAAGTTATCTTTTCATCCACTTTAGTTTCTTCACCTTTATATCCAAATTACTACAAATAACATTCCATACTTTCCTTGGTACAATTGTCTGTTAGTTCTCATTGATAAAAGGTATGAAAGGCACTCAAGCTATGATATAGAGAGCATCGATGCTTGCCTGCTGCGCGCAAAAGCGGGCGATAGTAGGATCGAAAATACACAATAAATAAGATCTTTTAAAAGGTATTTACCAGGTTAGATGCAAAGTCAAAAGAGCAATAGCCGCAATGCATTATGGTACATTGAGCTATGAAGGCACATATTAGGCTGAGGGAGCAAATAGATGTGATGTAATACCTGCCGGCTTATTATTTGTCCTGCCTCTACACAGTTCTTTTATTATACATATAACCATATGAAGAAACTGAACAACAAACACAAAGAAACCTACAGAAAAACTTTTTTAAAATTTTAAGTTCTACAAAATCCAGTGAAGATTGGCGTTGCCACATCAAGCTAAAGAAAAGATGAGAAATTTCAACAAAGTGTATTATCGACGGGTACCGGCTACTGTCAAATGAATGCTCATGCTCAATATTCGCAGTAGCGAGTTAACATCAACAAATGTCCATCTCTTCCCTCTCTGTCGCTCTCTTTCTCAACAGGGCAAGCGAAGAGTTCAGAGACATAGCAAGTCTAAAAGCCATTTGCTAAGTAGTGTTACGCGATCGTAATTTGTCGTGTTCCTGGGAAAATTGCGCAGAAAATGCCCTTCATAAAGATAAGTCAGGAGACACATGTGCCCGAAACTGAAGAGACGCGCAGAGTAAGAAAACACGGAAAATCGAGCGACTGCAGATGAATGTTTCCTATTTACACGTGTTCAAGCCTATTGTACACCTAGTAAAATCACATATCACGTTGAACAAAATGGAACATAAAATACGAGTTGATAAAGTTACTGCTACGCTTATTGCGTCGTCCTGAAGCAGTGCTTGCCTTGTTCCACGCTTGGCGCTCCCAATTATTGTTGCCTTCTAACCCCCCCCCCTTTTTGTCCCGTAAAGTTTCCTTCCCTTTCCTCCTGATGACATGAGCTTGCCGTTGTGTCAATGTGAACCTTTGTGTCAGTGTCGGGTACCTGGTTACGGAGTTGCGCGTGGCTCGTGAAACAAGATTAGGAGTGCCCGCTTGTTTTGAATAGCCAATGAAACAGGGACGGCCCGCCTGGCGTGACATGTACTAATCCTGTTAGACGCCGCTCCCCAGAACGCTCTTCACTGTAGCCTAAAGTTTTGCAACATGGTTAGGCTTGCTTGTTATTCGTAGCTATGTGCTTCATCTCAGTTACAAAAGAATGTCTTTTCTTTCTTTATTCATGAATCGCGCTATTTCTATTGAACTACAGCCGAACAACTTGAAGTGCTTGTACTAACAAGTTTGCTTCACTGAAACACCTTATCTAGGATACATAGAACTAATATAACTACTAATATTAAGATGAATCTAAGTACGTGCCGACACTAAAGCTTATACTCTTCATTTCTTTACATGAAAAGATCATCGACATTCAAACTCTAGAAAAATTCGGAGGACGCTTGAGCTTCGCCTTCAAGAGTAGAACGTGATAGCGTAATCGCACGGTGTTTGTATCGCCTTCCCAATCGCTAGCGTGGATTCCCTTCTCGGTGAAGACCTAAATGGTGCCGCGAAGAACGCCAAAGTTCGGCCGCCCTCCGGCTCCATTATCCATGCATGCGGGGCGACGAAACACGGCCACGGGGCAGGGCAATGCCGTTTAAAAGCGCGGCCGTGCTGTGGGCCCGTCGTGCCATCTCGCGGATATTCAAGCCGCTGAAGAACCTCCGAGTTGTGCGTGCCACTAATGCTAAATGCTGCATAGAAATAGCTTTCCGTTGGCATGCTAGAGAATGCAGTGCGCGGTGGCCGAGCGGCTAAACGCATCGCGACACGGAGTGGAGGGCTGCAGGCACGAATATCTTTTATTATTTCTTTATTTTCATCTACCTTGAATTTTCGCTCACGGACAACGCTGATTTTTTGCTCACATCCAAAGACGCCGCCGCCGACACCGGCATCGCAATCTCTGCGAAACTAGCTATTTAACGTTACCGCGTTGAAAAAGAAAATAGCAATAAAACCCGGCAATCAGACAACGTCCAATGCAGCTGAGTATGAGGCTCTTCTGCGGGCCAGTTTCAATAATGTTTTGCTTTGTAGCAACGACATGATGCATAACGTGGTCACGTGTGGTGTGGTCACTATAACATATCGACACACCATCCAGTTGTTTTGGCTCTCTATTGATACACTGCTCTCACTTCGCGATCGCCGTAGCAGCATGACAGAAGACAAGCGGCGCCGGCGCGAACCCCTCGAACACCGCAGTCTTCTACCCAGCTCCCAATGACCACTTCATGTGTCATGACCACTTTATGAAACAGGGACTTCTTAAAAAACAAAACTTCAGTTGACCTATCAAAAATTTATAAAAATCATTCAGGGAATTCTGGCATATGCTGTTGTATCCATAGCGTTTCAATTATGAGCAGTTGGATAACGAATATAGGGAATATTCGAAAACATCTTCACAGAACTCTTTTCCAAACACGCCCATGCCTCAAAACGCAGTATCCGCTGGAACGTGATGATGTGCGCGCCAAGAGGCAAAACATATATATAAAAAATATACGAATAAAGAGAAGCTCCTAAACTAAGAAGAGACATCGTCGCTGCTATTCTCGTTCTGCAGGGTGTGAAAAAGTCGCTGTTCGTGTGCGAGACAGCGCTAACTGTCACGGTCCCCAAAGAGGAAATATAAGCAAAGCGGTGTGCGAACATTAACGCCGCGAGTGTGCTAGAGACACAGAGAAGAAGGGCGAAAGCGTACCCGTGTCCGAGGGGAGAGCCACCACGGCACAGGGTCGTATTGGCGAGAGCAATGCGTGTTGCTGCGTAAAAGGGAGGTGCGGGTTTTTGCTAGCAGCGAAGAAGAAAAGGGAACCGGCGGAAGAGGGGGCGAGTGGGGGGAAGGGTTGCCCCTTTTTATTTGGGTGGCTGTACTCCTCACGTTTACTCGCCAATTCCATTCTCTTTTCTGGTGCATGTCGGAGCTTTTTCTGTAATTGAAGAGATCCGAGCGTGGTTGTCGAGTTATGGCGTGGCAAGACGGAAGCTTTCTTCGTTCGCTTTATTTTTTCACTTGCAGACACGCCGTCGCCACTCTCCTCCAGCCCTGATGAAGTGTGGTGGAGCTCAAGCACCTTTACGACTCTGGTTTATGAGCCCACCAGCACATCTCCAAAAGGTAATATCGGGGTATGGTGCACAACCATAAATGTGTCCAGAAAGGAAAGAAAAATATGGAAGACTCGTTCTAAAGCTCCATTAATATTGACAATCACTGTACCGTTTCTTCCGATAAATATTTACAGCGGTATTCGGAAAATATGCTCATTAAAATTACACCATTTCCCGCTAAAGGGGACCATGAGGCGATGCGAAGTCGGAGCACTTGCACGATCGCGTTCCGTTGGTGTTCTTTGGGCATGCTACCGACCTCGCGTCGTGGAACGCGAAGAGGAACGCTACGCGCGTCTTGTCTTTCCTCTAGCCTGGCCGTTAATTCTCACAGGGCGAGCGGGGAACGCAGTCGGCAGGCGTGCGAGAGGGGGGCAGCGTAGGAGAGGAGAGAGAGGGGCAGGGGACGCGCATGCGTCCCCTCCCCCTCTCTCTATTACCAGGCAGAAGTAAAAATTATGAAAAATAAATTATCTGGTGCATGCGTGCCTCTCGCGTGTCGTAATTAGCGCTTCAAAGTTTCGCGAAAGCTCATGGTTTTTAGGGGCGAAGCTCCTTATAGCGGCACCCGTTCGTCCCTCGTAGCGTAGTATGTAACCAGTCTTACGCTTTGACCTGCAAGGTGGTGCCGGTGGGAGATTTTTCCTGTGCGTTGTTGAACAATAAAAAATTCGCAGCGTTAGCTAAAAGCCGACTTCTTCTGTCTCTCATTCCCATTAGCAGCCATTCTTTACCTCCAAGGTAGTGCCTGGTGAGATTTCTCCTGTGCGTGATTAAACAATAAAAATTTTGTTCAAAACGCCGTTGATTGATTAAATAAACCAACAAAAGACGCCAGATGTTTTGTAAAAGCAAAACGAAAGAACGCCAGATGTTTCTAAAGCAAAACGAAAAGACGCCAGCTGCTTAACGAAAGACGCCAGATGTTTTCTAAGCAATGGTTTTCTAAACAATGAAAATTCACAGCGTACATGTAAAATTAAAGTGCGCTGCAAGTCGTCATAACTCATCGAACCTTTAGTATAAACGCGCCCGATCTCACGTCGGTGATGATGTACTGGGCAGAATTCACCGAAGATTCACGGTTTACCGATGAACCTCCGCAGCTTCGCCCACTCATCATCATTCACTCCGTGGATATGCTGTGAATTTTTTTTTATTGCGATAGGAAAATTTTTCCGAAGCGCCCGACCGCAGATTCGATGCTGCGATGCCTCGCTCCGCGGCGCGATGCTTTGATCCACTCCTGCCGCGACGCATACACATTTATATACACATTTAGCGTTGGTGGCATGCGCATCACTGAGGTGCTTCAGCGTGACAGAGACGAGTCCACTATCAACCTCGAGGTGGCGCAAAGGGAGAAAGGGCGCACTTTCGGCGTCGCCCCGCCCGTCTTTCGCCGTAGGGTGGCTGCCTGCGTCCGGCGCTGTACTTTGACCTACATGGTGTGGTCGCCTGTGCTCGGGCGCTTATCTCTTTCATCGCAATGTTTGCGTTGAAACCATAGACCGCGCGAAGGCCCCTTCGCTCTCTGCAGCGGCCGCGTTTACTGAAAGAGTGAGCTTCTAGCCTTTCTTCGTATGACATTGTAATATGCTGCTATCACATTCATTGTTTCGCCATTGCGGCAAAGCTATGACTTTTTTTATTGTGGATATCATACGGTTACAATATAGATGCAGCACTGAAAACAAACGACACGAAATAAGGCGACCCTTCATGATTCAGCATAAGATCAAGCTGCGGGCTGTCGGCAACAAATTTTTCAGCGCGCCATGTCAGAGAAGTTTCGTCAGTCCAAAGACCTACGTACTCATAAAATATGGACCTAAACTCCCAGAATGTTCTCGATACGTCGTAATATGCTGGCGATGAAGAACCGATAATGCACAGCGAAAAGAAAACGTTGCTTCTTTAGCCTAGTCGGCTCAGAAGGCAGGAGTATATTTCAGCGTGATGGATAACTCTGCTTTGACGTCGCTCGGCGAAAAAGTGTCGAAGGTGTTATTGAGAGCCTCGTACTTCACACGATGGGGCGCAAAGAACATAAAACCCAACTCAAGGCAAGCGTGAAGAAATAAAAGGACTCACTGGCCAGTTATCCGCCACACTGGTTTGATTTCTTCCTTTGCTTACTTTTTGTTGTCTCTCTTATCCACAATGTTTTGCTTGTGATGGCGATAACTTAAAACGCTAGAGAATCAGCAGACATTTCTGCTAGCTTGCAAAATACGAAAAAAGCACAACAAAAAACGGCACATTGTTTGAACTTGTTTTGCTTGCGCAGATTTGACACATGACTTGGAATTGCCAGCGATCTTTGCTACTGCACTGCAGCAAACAGCACGAAGGCCAAAACTAGGGGAGAAAGAACAAGACATAAAGTTGGCATTGACGTTTTCTAAAATTATTCTTTTCTAAAATTTTTTTTTTTTTTTATTTCCAGGTACTGTTGGCCGATTGGGCCGTTACAGGGGTGGGGTACAAATATGACAAATCAATCATCAATCATTGTGTACATGAAGTAGCAACATTTAGCCAATACATATATTCTAGAATTCATAATATGTCACTACACATAAATAGTGAAAAAGTAAATAACTTGCATATAAATATTATGTAAAACATAAAGCGGCAATACATAGGCAATAGAAGGAAAATTCACATCACGATGATTCGTTCTCCAACTTACATATACATACATTACATCACCTATTTCGCAGCATTATACATCGCAATACTAAATTTTACAACTCACATGAAATATGTCAAATTAGCTACATTCCATGGCATTATTTCAATTGCAAGAGAAATAGAGTTGACATTCATGAAGATTTACTCAGAAATATTTCGTAGTGTTGGATTCAAATTTTTCTAAAGTTTCACAATCCCGTATAGCCTCCGGTAAGTCGTTCCAGTCTTTTATGGTCCTAGGGAAGTAAGAGTATGCGTATGTGTGTACCCGAGATTGGGGGATTAGAAAGTTTCTGCAGTGATCGCTTCGTAGGTTTCGGACATGTCGTGGAATGAGGTACTGCGCTACATCAAAGTTAAATGTATTTCGAGAAAGTAAGTACAAGAATTTTAGTCTGGCTATGCGACGGCGTTCAAATGCCACTTCCTTTTAACTTTGCGCAGTTTTGAAACACCTTTTCTTTCTCTTTATAATCATAAAACTTCAGTATGACCGGACGAGGCCTTGAATTTTCCTCTGCGGTTTTAATCTTACGCGGTTTGCCTATTCTGTGCATCCTCTCAATTGTTTTCAAGTTAAGTCCCAGCTTTTTCTTCAGAATTTCACCAACCACTTTTTTTTCAAGTTCTTCTGAAGTTTCGTTGTCACTCTCCAATATCCCGAACACGATTAGATTATTTCGCCGCATTCTGTCTTCTAAACCGGCAAGTTTTTCTTGTTGTTTTTCTAAAGCTGAATTCAACCTCTCGGTTGTCTCTTTTAACTCAGCAAGGCCTGCCGCTTGGTCCCTGCAAAGCTGTACAATGTCTTCCAGGCTTTTAAGTCTATCGTTTACGCCATTTAGTTTGGCTTGAATTGCCTTCTGACCTTCACACAACTCTTGCACAAGTACTTTTACATCAGGTCCAGGGTTCGTCTCAATGTCACCCGACAACAGGAGACATAATGATACAAAGGCAGAAAACAACAACCGTGGGCACGGCAGCACTACGAGGAAACGATTGTCGCTCTTATAGCTCGAGTATGAACTAACCTGTTGAAAAAGCAGAAACTTGTTTGAGCACATCGTCCATGCGTTTGCCGCCGTGCCCACTGGTTGCTGCCAACGACGGTGCTTGCTTTATACGGTCTTCCCACGGCGCTGTTCCACCATGGCTCCTGGTGTCGAGGTTGTCAATCCAGGGGCGTGTTTTCAATTCAGCTGAATCCGCAGCACCGGCCGAATTGGCTAGGCGCATGCTCCGTGCGTTCCCATGGAAGGAAGCGCATAGGACTAGCATCTGTTGAAAAAGCAGAAACTTGTTTGAGCACATCGTCCATGCGTTGCCGCCGTGCCCACTGGTTGCTGCCAACGACGGTGCTTGCTTTATACGGTCTTCCCACGGCGCTGTTCCACCATGGCTCCTGGTGTCGAGGTTGTCAATCCAGGGGCGTGTTTTCAATTCAGCTGAATCCGCAGCACCGGCCGAATTGGCTAGGCGCATGCTCCGTGCGTTCCCATGGAAGGAAGCGCATAGGACTAGCATCTGTTGAAAAAGCAGAAACTTGTTTGAGCACATCGTCCATGCGTTGCCGCCGTGCCCACTGGATGAATGGATGAATGGGTAGAGAGGCAAGAAAGCTTGCTGTTAGGACACCAAGTACGTTGCATGCTACTTGTCTAGCACTTAGAGAAAAACTCAAGATATAATATCTATTCAAGGAAAGAGGCTCCCTGGACGGCTTTTATTGGAATCACATCGAAGCTCGCATTGGCAAAGTTTTACGTTCGTGAATGCTCTTACATAGCAACTGGTCGGCAGCAGATGCCAATATTATGTCCGGTGTCAGGAATGGCTACAATTTTCTTTTTCGAACAATGTTAGCCTGTGGTATTCTAGTCAATACGATCCCAGCTCAGTGAGGCCTCAGTTTCTCGGAACATATGCAGGGTGTTTTCTTAATACAGACTTCTAATAAAAATCCCGTGACAGTCAGGCGCCTGTCTTTTCCGCACACGAAGTCTACCTCGAGGCACAAATACTTTGCATCAGCTAAAATGACTTTGAAGCGACTAATTAACAAAACTCGTTAAAATTATTTTTTAATAATTGACTTGAGGGCAGTTCGTATGGAAAGATCCTAGTCAGCGGCAATTTATGGCATACATGTTTTTCAGAAATCACGAAAGTTGGACGTAATTTGAGATATTGATGTTCGAACTTGTGGGAATCGAGAGCACCCTCCCCTTTGGCGCCTCGCTCCAGCTAGCGCGTGCGCCAGGCCCCGCACGGCTCGAGTGCCAGGAACCACCGTTAAACGGCAACATGGCGCATACCATGCTGAATTCGCCGGTTCTCGTCCGTGCGATCGTGGCTACGGCGTCAGGCCCTTTCGTCTAGTGCAAGCCAGGCGTCGCCCCTTCCTACCGCTCGCTATACCGCACGCTAGCACATGTCACTGCATTGGGCCGCTCCTCATTGGCCGCCATTGACAGCCCCCTCTCCACATGAGCTCGCTGCTCGCACGCAAGCAACGAGAGAGTCACGCGCTGCCTATGCAGGCGACGTTTTGTTAGCGCGTTCAGTGGTTCCCCTTTGTGTGGTAACTGTAGAGCCGCAGCCAAGTGTAGTCGATCGGTCTTGCAGAGTTTCCCTGTATGCCCCGCCATCCCGTGATTGTCCCACTGTGCTGCATCTTGCGTTAATAAATCCTTGTTTGTTGACAGCCCGCCTCGAGTGCCTTATCTGCGCAGCGTCAGGGAGTTGACGAACCCCGCCGTAGCGTCTTTGCGCGCTGTGGCAGTGGATAAAGTCGCATCCCGTCCCGGTCGCACTCAAAGGGTAAGTTTCTCGCAAACCTATCTTCACAAATTTTAATAGCGATATCAAAAGTAATGGCGCCCGGTGCGTAGAAAACGCGACCACTCTGTCACGTCAGACAGGAGCTTCCCGTGACAAGGAAGTGAAGAAGTTCTAACAAAGGCACCTCGAAGCTCAAAATGGCCAGGAAAAACGGCAAATATTCCGAAATGCACACATATACCGTATCTGTTTCTGTCTTAAACTTTAATTAAGCGCAATAGATTATGTAACCTGTCTGCAACATTAAGCGACGCAATGAGTAACCCTGAGTTTCATGCTGTACAGAGAAAGAAAATGTAGATATTGTTGTTTTCTGGCGTGCAACCTCAAAGAAACAAAGAACCACATATCGCACACAAAAATAAGTGGTATATTTGTGTATTTCAGACTACTTGCCGATTTCTATATGTCAACACACCATCCACGACATGGCCTCAGCGCTATGCAAGCGGTATTCACCGTTCGCAGCGCCACCGACGGCGGCGCGGTTCGAACGGCGCTCCAGTGAGGCAGAAAGGGGATTCGGTTTTTGTTGTCCGCTAGGCTCTGGCTGGAACAGCAGCATTTTCGGTAGAGTTCGCTCGCGTCTCATGGCCTTCCTCCACCACTAGTTGTATTTTATTCTAGTAATACTTCATTAGAAGGCTGCCAGCATTACAGGATGTTAAGAAACGTTAACAACTGACATATCTTCCGTATACGCACAGATATCGTGGACAGGATCATGCCGCCGAGTTAATAGCGTAACTCACTGGGCTGGATGGCTTTGAAATAGCTTGCGTGAAAGCGCGAACATCCCGCCAAGCAAGTTAACGAGAGTCTGCATTGCTCTGGAAGCGAAGCGTGATCAATTTTACGGCTTATTCGCAAAAGTTAGCGCTGTGTAAACAGACTTGGGTTGCACGAAAATTCACACTTCGTTCCCAAGTGTAGTCATGTGGACCTGGGTACAGAACACGCTTGTCGACAAAATATTGATAAGTTCACCGACCAGCGGGTTATCGCGGACAACTAGCTCACACTGGGCAAGCCGAATGCACATAAAAACTTGTATCACGTACTACCGGCTCCGAATGAGACACCAGGAGCGGTGCGCGTGGTTCAGTTCACAGCCTTATCATTAGAGATAGACACACTTCTGCGGTTTGCCGCTCGTGAGCCTCATTCACGCTTTCAATCGTGCAGTGCTGCCTAATCGAGTATGTGGTCTTGTCAATGGTGATTACAGGACGGCGCGCACTATACAGTTCCCGATGCTTGGGCAACGCGCTCCGCTGTTCGTGTTTTATTTGACACCGATAGTACAGCTCGGTAAACAGTAAGAAAAATCGGCGAAGGGGTCCAGGAAGAGGAGAAATAGAGATCTTGCCATCCATTCACTTTGGCCCTTTTGACTGGTTATTGCTATTCTTTACCGCACTGTAACAATATTGAATATCTTAAGGCGAAAGCCTTAGATTCCTCATCAAACGCGGAAATTGACCGTCGGCGCCCCGCGTCGGCAGCGTCAACACGAGAAATAGAAAAAAATAAGCACATGATGACGTCATCATGACATCACAGATAGCTGAAATTTGTGACGTCATCACACAACGTGACGCCTCATGATGACGTCATCAATGAAATCATCGCTTTGCATTGCCTCCGTGATCGGCCCACCGATTATGGAGGTAGTGCAAGAGAAATTGATGTGTAGAAAGCTTTCAATGCCTCGGATCCTGGAGGCCGTTCAAAACCACGTCAGGCCTAGAAATCATTCGGAGGAGGGCGGGGGAGGAACAATACATCGACTGAAAAAAAAGAAGAAGATGGTTTTCGCCTTTGAGCCGTCTTAAGCAAATGCGTAAGTGACCCTGTGAGTCTTTTTAGTACAATGATAGCGCAACGCCCTTTCAGGAGTCGATCATTGATTGTGATTTACACAGTTTACTTGCAAATACATGTTATTACGAATTTTCGATGCGAAAGCTTTGTATTTATCTACGTTAGTATGATTACACTAGTTCTGTTCAGCGTACTTCCAGACGACCGTGAACGAGTGAGCAAACGTCGATTTATTAACGTAGGTATTAAAATATATCGCAAAAAAAGACTCCGCACTATCTTCCAATATTTCATATCACCGTCGTGTATCCCCTTTTTCCTCGTGCTCGCAACCTTTTTATTTCTTGTTTACATTTTAAGTACATACGACGTGCTTACACAGCAGCTGCTGAGAGTTTCGATCTAACCAAAGGTTGTCGCCTGTAAGAACTACTTGATTTATTTGAATGACATCACACGCCACTTGTCATGCGCTTAAAACTCCGAACAATTGAATGGACCGAAGGAGCAGGCTTGAGAACCGAACACGCGCAGCACGAGGTATACATACATTGCGCTGTAGCGCAGGCACGGAGGCGAAGCCCGAACGCTGAAGTCAGTGATTGAAAACGGGCCCGAAGGTCATTTTCAGTGTGCCGTCCCCATAGAACAGTCAGGAAAAGAAATCCTCGCCATACATACAGATGTGCGCATTGATGGCTAACAGACGACACCAGGAGCAATCGACACTGAACGTGCTCCTGATGGCAACTTCGCTCGATTTCGTGGGGCATTTTGCTTGAACATTCAGTACACAATGTTTCATGAACACGCTCACTAGTGTTTCAATAACTCGAGCAGGGTAGACTTGCCCGCAGCGTCGCGCAACCTTCATGTAGCGAGCGCGCGCGCGAAAGCTGCACTCGAGTCCTCCCTCTGACATCACACGCGAGAGGGCGCCACTCAAAGATCTCGAGGCGAATTGTCACGATGGATGAATGTGCTTTTACATGCGTTTCTCCTTATTACAATTGAGTACATTATTCTTCTACCAGCCAATAACATCTATTTTTAATGCATATACTTTTTGGTGCAATTCTCAACAACGCTACCCTTCATACTTGTACTGAGCGCAAAATAGAAGACAAGGGGCGAGAGAAGGAAAAAGCAGTGAGGTGCATGTTCGCTATCATGCTCGAATCTGCTGCTCATTACCGGACCGTCAGCTCGCACGTGCTATGGTGTTGGATACGCTGACAAGCTGCTTATCGGCCCTTGATCTGAAGGGAAGTGACGGTCGACAGATATTACATCCTCTGCCTAGACCACGTGATAAGACTGCAGTAAGGCGAAGGACAAAAGAGCCAGCACGATGAGCTTCTCAGCGGAGAGCGGAGACACGTGCTAACTCTATCACTACGTCAGCTGAATGCGCGGGATGAAGAAGGAAGCAGGGTCTGAGCCGGATTACGAAGTTGTGGCACAGCGCAGCTAGCCCAGATCTCACGTCCGCACACTGATTGGATAAATGCGCACGCACAAACCCCTCGACGACAATTAAAGAGGGCATGGTAGCTTGCTCAGCACGTCGTAATTAGTGCTGTTCATCTTCTTTCTCTGTGTTCAATCGCTATCTGGCCGCACCGAGAATGACCGTGCCACCTCATATGACCGGAAATGGAAGTAATTCCCCCCCCCCCCTTCTTCTACATTCCTTCCCAGATCTGCGGCTGAAAACAAAACGAAGCCTCAATCCAAATTCTCTAGTCTGAACACCCGAGTCAAAGAGAGTCAATGAAAAAGAAGACAAGATACATACAAAACTATCGTCACAGCCTACAACATACGCTGGGAAAGGAACATGTACTTAGTGTGTCAGGGCAAAAGAAAAAAAAGGCGTTGGCGAAAAACTGAAGTGTACCCGTGCGTAAGAACTGCGAGAAGAGAGCCTACGACGGTCCGAAGATGTTGCGTGTCGCGAACAAACACACGTCATGAGTTCGGTCGAGGATAAAAGCACGCTAAGGAAGCGAGTAGCTCGAGGCATCATATTGATATCTGGACCATGGGCAGCGTGGTCAAAGAGCAGTGACTTGTAATCAAAGAAGCAGCTCTCCCAGGAGATCGATGTGCCAATGTTTGGCAGCGGCTCGTGGTCGGCAGAAGGCCGGGTAGGGCCGAGGAATTGGTTCTGTCTATACCTCCTCACACTTCGCATTGTGTGTCTAGTCTTTCAGCTCAGCAGGAAAGAATAGGGGAGATTGAGAAGACACAGCGTCACGAATTCTTTGGAGCATCCGCCTTAACATATACAGGACAATCGGAATTAGGTATCAGATATAGGGAACCCAAGCTCAAGTTTGGGCGCGACGCTCGCGCGGCTGAACTATGCGTTACTGGGGGCAGATGCTGCCCACGAAGGCGGTTTGTCTCCGGATTTGCCAGCGGCGGCGGCAAGGACACGCGCGCCCATGTGCTCCTCATTCGGCCTAGAGCGCTGCTAGTCAGCAGTAGTTACATTGTGACACACCACAGATGCAATCCGAGAGCTCTGTGCGTGCGCGGAAGCGGGGGCGGATGTGTTGTGGCCGTGGATGCCTCCAGTTGCGATAAGAGCAGTGGCGCCGCTCGACGTTGCTTTGGATGCCTAATAAAACTGATGCGGTAAAAGCACTTGAAATACACCTCCACATATTGAGAGCACACGAAGTGAGATTATAATTGTCGCCGTCAGCTGCATATTAGGTCAAATGAACTACTTAACTTTTTAGTGACTGGAGTTAGAGGGTACTCTTTTATTGTTTACTTTCAGCTAGTCGTATACCTCCACAAATCGCCAAGATTCCCTTAGACTCACCGTGACGGCTTAGTAGCTCTATGACACTGCGGAGTCAGGCTCGAGTGCACTTGCTGAATTCCCGACAATTGCGCCCGCATTTTTATAGATTCCACATGAAGGAATATCCGTGCACGTTGACTGAGTTGCTCTTTAAAGAATTTACAGTGGGGAAATTCAGCACACAATCCCCTATTTCCACGCTACAAATAATACTTGGACTTTGTCACGCGAAACACAAAACCCCGGAATTTAATTTAGTTCTTAAAAAATGATCCAAAATATTGACCGGCAAGTTTTATATGAATTCCTAATACGCGTGCAATACGCTGATGTTCGGCAAAAACCTCCCCGACGTGACGTATTGCGTTCTTATCTGCTGCGTTTATTCTCGAAAGCGGCGGAGGCATAGATGAAACTTACAACTGTAATCTATTACTTTCAGTTTGGCTAAATCAAGCAATTAGGGAGCAGTTATCAGTATGGGCAGATGTTCCGGACTCTCTGATGAGAAAAAAAGTAGCAGTTTCGCCTCAAGGGCGAAGTAATGAATGCGATAGCAAGAAAATGCAATGTCACAGGAAAAGCTGCAAGCAGCTACAAACTTGCGCGCTGCTCAAGCACAACGGACGCGTGAAAAGAAAACACACAAGGTGAGTGCGAACTAATAATTGTCACAGCTCGACACTCCCAGCGCGCTGCTCAAGCACAAAGAACGCACGAATAGGACGCACAGGTATACACAGGACGAGCGCGAACTGTCACAGTTGTTACTTCCACTAGCCCTATGCTTTGGCTCGTCTAGCTGGCAGCTCACTCCTTTCGCAAACGCGGCTGCTGTAGCGAGCAAAGTGACCTTCGTGCGGTCTATAGCTTAAATGAAAAGTTTGCGGTGAAAGCACAAGACGTAAGAAACTCCCCCTGAAGAGGAAATCTCGCGAGAACGGTGAACCACGCCCTGTACATCAAAGTACAAGTCGGGGGAGCACATCCCAACCCTGACAAAAGACCAAAAAGTTTTAGGATTGGGGTCCCAAGAAATTGGCAAGCTGCCAGGACGCATGCGCAGAACGCAAGCCAAACTCGGACTCTTGCGCTCGCGTTGTCCCAAGACACTGCAAGCGCCTTCCTTTGGGCGGCGAACGACTCCGGAGAGCGCGACCTCAAGAGAAGAAAATAAAGATGGGGCTTGGTAGTGGCCACGGCTTCCGTTCCCTGGGAAGGGAACGGAACGGTTCCCTCGGAACGTAACGGTTCCCCGTAGGGAACGGAAGCCACGGATTCCGTTCCCTGCGGGCGTCCATTCTGGTCACTAAAATAAAACTTTATTTGTGTTTGGTTGGCACATATTCCTGAGGCTAAAATTACAGCGCAAACGAACTTCTTTGTCCTTCTTACTCCTTCTTTAGTTCTTTGTCCCTGCGCCGATCTTTATATGATTTCATGTCTTCGCGTATTTAATGCCCTATCATCCTTTTTACACGTTTTGGTTTAGAGCTATTGTTACATGCACCTGTGCAGTAAGCTAGCCTTGGGCTTATATATGCATTGGCGTATGAAAGAATAAACGAGTTGTTAGTCAGCGCATGTGTCGTATCTTTCTGTTCTTCGAGGGTGTCTTGTGCGTTTGCGGTGTAATTTTAGCCTCAGTATTCTGGTCGCGGTGTAAGATATTTACCGTGATTCTGGGTCAGCCATCTCGTTTTTTCTCTTCTCCTGTGTCATAAGCCGACAAGAGCCAAAGCGTTCCCACTAGCTCGCACCGCCACGAGCCACAGGATGCCCTTCTTTTTTGCTGGCTGACTGGCCATGAGTGGCGTGGCGCTACAACCCCAAGATGGAAAACTAGCGTGGGTCGCCAGCAATACAACGCAAGCGCAGCGCGGGCAAAGTGCAGCATGGCCTCGTCTCGCATAACTTTAATTTCGCCACGTGTGGCGTCCCGTGCCTTTCACCCGACGCCGCATGCATTCGTATTCTGCTGTTACTATCCTGGAAAACGAATGAGGTATGGCGTAATTGTCAAAGGCAGCGCGCAGCGGAGCGAGGGATCGCAGGTTTGAATCCGCGGTCGAGTGCTTCGGAATTTTAGATGGGAAGCAGCTTTTGCGCTGGGCTTTGACCGTAGTTCTATTGGCGACCATCCGCTTTCTAAAACCTACCATAGCCATCTGTAACATATTGAGCGCACGCTCGCGCCAAGGAGAAGTCTTCTTTGTCTTGTTTTTCAACCGCATTGATGATGATACGTGCCTTCTAATCGAGGGTACGCGGGTTTGGTTCCCGCCTCTTGAAGGATTTTTTGGCAGGAATTTTTCTCTTTCTCTTTCTTTATATCTTTCTTTCAGTCTCTCTGTTTGTTTCTCTCTCTCTCTCTCTTTCTCTCTTTCGTTCTTTGTTTCTCCCTCTCTGTCTGTACTCGTTCTCAGGTAGCCGCACTGTGGCACATACCCATTAAGATGATGATAGTGTTCTGCGGTCGACACACAACGAACGATTTGCTAAATGGCTTCGCTGTTAAGGAATTTCCATTCCCCGGCAGGTACAGGGGTGGTCAAAAGTTCCCAGGCCGCAACGCCAGGCCGCGGAGCAGCAGCTCGCTGCTATCGGGGCGCTGCCATCGCAATCACACCTTGACGCACGCTGGCGTCCAGCGTGTGCGTGGAAAGGGGGGGGGGGTGTATCCCTCTCTCTTTGTTGCTCTCCGTCATAAGAAGCTAGGTATAAACAACTACTGTGCAGCGCTGCTTATTCCACTAAGGTGTTCCAACTAGCCCAAACACAAGCACTTCTGAATACATTTCGGGCTCCGACCATGCTCGTATGCAGCGAATTGTCCTGCGCAGACGGCTGATAGAGCCACCGCAGTGCCAAGGGAAAGTTGAACGCAAGATATTGTTTTTCAGGAAGCCGAAAACCACGGTAATGTATATGGTGCCTAGCTAAATGTGGCCGCAATGATAATGCGTCAGTTTTCCGGAAGACTGCCGCCTCGCTACACGCTGCACAGTAGTAAAACATCGAAGAGCGGGCAGTGAGGGAACATGACGCACCAAGTTTATACGTCGCTTTCTTATCAAGGAGAGCAAGAAAGGGAGAGTGATGCACTCCCCCCTCCCCCCCTTCACGCACAAGCTCGACGCCAGCGCGCTCCAAGGCGTGATTGCGATGACAGCGCCCCGATAGCAGCGAGCTGCTGCTGCGGCCGGGTGTTGCGGCCTGGGAACTTTTGACCACCCCTGTACTTACTGGGTTGAATGCTGTCATCAACTCGAATTAACGAACCTATCACGTCACCAAATCCGTTTTAACGAAGTTCTTCCGGAAATGAATCAGTAAAAATGCGCTTCTTCCTAATTTTGACTCACGCAAGTTTTTCTTTTCTATCGCTATCGCGTCGAAACACATAACCACCCCTAGTCACGGCTCTAGCTTCATTTTGACGAAGCTCCAAGCTGCGCCCAAGCACTGAACAAGACTTGACAGTCGGTAGCGCACTTACGTACTAAGTGGCGCCAGAGGCGGCGGTCGTTTATTGTCCCCGTGAAAGCTCTACAAGAACACGTTGGCTGCTTTCGCTATTTAGTTTGTTTATGCGGCAGGCGGCACTGACCACCTCCTTGCAACATTCTTCCTCGACCTTCTCACACGACCCCTATATTTGTCCCCTCGCCTTTGCATATCGGCAGCCTGTCATCGCTTAACGTTACAGTCTACCTGGCCAAAAAAATTTTCCTCGATCTTACAAACTCTCAACTTTAACGAATCAACGAAAGAAGGAGAATTTAAGGGCTAGTTTATTTCTTTGTCCAACACAAGCCTGATGAAACCCAACAAAGAAAGTTGCGAAGGAAGGTGTAGGGGACGTCATTTGTAGTTTTTTTTAATCTGTTGCACTAATTGTAATATAAATATGAAGAAATAGTAGCGTAAGCAAAGAGAACTTGCCGCCGGTAGGAACCCAACTTACAAGCTTCGGATAACGCGTTGTGGGCTCTACCACTTGAGATATAGCGGTGGTCGGCCTCCCGTCCACTTCATCGGGTATTTCTGTTCATATCAACCTGGGAGCGTTTGCCAGCGCAGCTCGTAGCCATGACGTAGTCGTCGCCATGACGGCGATTGTTTCACACTCAATTGGTAGAGCATCAGACGCTTTATCCGAATGTTGTATGTTCGGTCCCTACTGGCGGCAAGGTGTCTTTTCGTCCAGTTTCTTCAAAAAATGTATCATAATTACTATTATACATACATAAAGAACCTGGAGGACCCTCGAGCTTCGCCTTCAAGACTAGAACGCGATAGCATAATCGAGCCCAGTGCGCATCGCCTTCTCAAGTGCTGGCCTAGCTTCGGTTCTCGGTGGATGTATCAACCGTACCGCAACGAAACGAACGTCTGTGCGCGTAACATAAGCCTTTTCAATTTATCAGAGAACGCCTACTGCAAGTACAATTGCAAAGTGCCCACTACGCGTCCGTAAGGCAACGCGCGAGCCTACGCAGCTTCTCACATTGTTTGCTAAGTTAACAAGGACGAAAGACGAGACGAAAGAAACACGTACAAAAGGGCCAGTGCTGATGTACCAGTCACAAGTTGGTGATTTTGCTCCTGGTGATGATTAAATATGTCTGAGCGATTTGTAATGGGCGGGGCCATTAAACACCCACTCGTTGCGCAATTCCCATGTTCTGACGCCTGGCGAAATTCGACGCGTCTGCCACGCAATATCACATGCGTTAATGAGGCACCGCCTACACACATGACATTCATACAGTGGCTTCTTTTTTTTTTCGGAGCGGGTTCAAGCAATGGCATGGGTCTGTGGCAGAACACCTACTTGCCACGCCGGAAGCCTGGGTTCGATTCTCACTGAAACCGATTCCCATTTTATTTGCATTTTCACGATTTTTCGCTCACAATTAACAACACCGACGCCGACGCCAACACCAGAACTTCTTCGAAACGACCTCTTAAACGCTATTGCGTTAAAAATACAAATAACGTCTCGTATATCTTCTTTGGCTTCATTGTCTCTTGCTTTTCATCCAGATTTACCGAAATAATTCGAGCGCGGTTCCCGCTTCGCTAAATCGAGTTTCAACTTTGTTTCTTGGTGTTGGGCCAAGCCCCTCTTTAGGCAAAGTGTGTTGCCGACATGGAGTATTTTACACACGAGGAAAATTCTGACTGCGAAGCCTTAGTGTCAAAGACGGGTTTCGATGTTCACGGGATGCGCCTTCCATTTGACCTCTCCAGGCGCGTAAGAGCGTTCGAACGAAGATGAAAGATGCTGTGCGGACGCCACTCGACAAGAATGCTTTAGGGAAAACCACCATTATTGAGTTCCTATGGTAAAACTCCGCCATTGCGGATCATTTAGACAACTAAAACTTAGTTTTTGCGCAGAGCCCTCACTCAAATGAGGCGTCAAATCACGTCACCGTTTTTCGTATATGTGAATGGTGAACGTTTCAGTATGGATAGCGGAGCATTTCTCCGACATTTGCTTTAGGGTTTCTAGAGGCAACATAAAGGGCATAAAGAAAGACTGAAAATCTAAGCGCGCAGTTGCTTACGTTAAGGTTGCTCAAAAGCTAACGCAATGTATGAAGTCATAATTTCTAGAGTGACTTGAGTATTGATGCAGGCTTTCGAAAATCATATGCTAGCAGTGCCAACATGTTCCTTGTTCCATTGGCTGTAAGTTCTCTCAAAGTCGCAGGAGATCAATAGGGTCGTACCGGGACGGCATACTGCTCTCCCATAGTAGAGTATAATTGCTACCCTGAGTCGTTCACCTTTTGTTCTGAACATCGCAACACCGCTTCAATCACTTAGATATACCGGGACAGCTTGCAGCTCTCCCATAGCAGGGTACACACAGTACCCTAAATTTTCGTTTCTCATAGTGCAATCTGATATATCGAGGTCACCTGTCATTTCACTATGCAACATTTTAAAGACGATAGTCTTTCTTGTGGAACTTAAACGCAGAAATTTTGGTCTGTCTTTCTGTCTGTCTGTCTTTCTGTTTGTCGGCACGTCCCTCGATTCAACCACTCGGCCAAAGTTGAACCACTTGCCCAAGGGCCAGCCGTCTTGAACTGGTACGGCTGTTCATACTTTTGAACGTTGTCGATCAAAAAGTAAATATCATGCATATCTGAGGTGCAACATCACTAGGTAAGTATTACGTGGCGTGTTCCTTTAATAGAAAATGCATACATACGTAATTTTAAGGACCCTAGTTTCTTAAGCTGCGCTGAAAATGCATAAGAATGGAAGCTTGAGCGAGTTGGTATGCGTTCATCTTTGTTGAAACAGCGCTCACTAGACGACGACGAAGTAAAAGAAGGCACAGGACAGGCGCTTCCTGCCCTGTGCATTCTTTTGCTTTGTCGTCGTCTAGTGAGCGCTGTTTCAACAAAGCTGAAAATGCGACTGCGCTGAAATTTGCCTTCCTCCGTGCCCTTCGCACGAGCTCATTGTTGTGTTTCGGTTTCGGTTCTGTATTGCACTGTACGAATGCCATGGGTTGGTGTTGAAAAACTTTAGTTTTGAGAAGGCCAAGAAGGTGAAAAAAAATATTTAAAAAATGACAAAGCAGCGTTGTGGGCGGCCTTCAGGCTGCCGGTTGTGGGCGCCGCTCTGGCGTTCCTGTTTTACCCAGGCGACGTGTAAATAAAAGAGTGTGTGGAGAGTACTCGTTGAGTGCGGACGTTTCTCTGCTTCAGCGCTTCGCGCCAAACCGCGTTTTCGGGCTGGCTGGCGTCCCCGCCGGTCGCGTTGGTCACCGCCGGTCTTCGCCTGCTGCTGCGCCGGGACTACCAGCACGCAACACAGCACTCATGTTTCCCGACGTATTGCCAGATGGCGTCCATATCTCACACAGCGCCTCTTCTATCGTCTTTACACGACATTTGCAGCGAAGCACGCAGATACGCGGCCAATTTTATTTTTGCATTCGTTGTTTCACGAATGGCCGTCGTTGTTGCATGTAGGAACAGGAGTGTCGCGCTGCTAAGCACGTGGATGAAGGACCGATTCCCGGCATGGAGGAAGGAAAAAAATTGGCCGCGTATCTGCGTGCTTCGCTGCAAATGTCGTTTAAAGACGATAGAAGAGGCGCTGCGTGAGATATGAACGCCATCTGGCAATACGTCGGGAAACGTGAATGCTGTGTTGCGGGCTGGTAGTCCCGGCGTAGCAGCAGGCGAAGACCGGCGGTGACCAACGCGACCGGCGGGGACGCCAGCCAGCCCGAACAAGCGGTTTGGCGCGAAGCGCCGAAGCAGAAGACACGTCCGCACTCAACGAGTACTCTCCACACACTCTTTTATATTCACGTCGCCTGGGTAAAGCAGGAATGCCAGAGCGGCGCCCCATGGCATTCGTACAGTGCAATACTGAACCGAAACCGAAACACAACAATGAGCTCGTGCAGAGGGCACGGAGGAAGTCAAGTTTCGGCGCAGTCGCATTTTCAGCGCAGCTTAAGAAACTAGGGTCTCTAGAATTACGTATCTATGTATTTTCTATTAAAGGAACACACCACCTAACACTTACGTAGTGATGTTGCGCCTCAGATATGCGTAATGTTTGCTTTTTGATCAACAATGTACACAAGTATGAACCTAGTCAGCCGTTCACGATGGCTGGCCCTTAGACAAGTGGTTCAACTTTGGCCGAGTGGCTGAATCGAGGGACGTGCCGACAAACAGAAAGACAGACAGACAGAAAGACAGACCAAAATTTCTGCGTTTAAGTTCCCCAAGAAAGACTATCGTCTTTAAAAGTAGTGAGGGAGCATCGCGCAATGCGATAGAAAGAAAGAGAGGGAACATCTGGAGTATTTCAACAATCGGGGAAATGGGCGCAAGTTTTAAGGTTGTAACACGCGCAAACAGCTGTTTTCTATTCAAAACTTTGCGCTTCTGTGTGTATGTGTTTGTGCGTTCAAACCTTCCAGACAACTAAATTGCCCTTCGTGTGTTCGGATATTGTTGTGTTCAGGTATTTCGTCTAAGATATTGTACTATTGAGGATAATGGAAAATTAAACTCCCAATTTCATTGAATTGGAGATTTAGAAATACAGTAAAACCTCGGTGATACGAATCTCACGAGACCACTAAAAATGTTCGTATCATCCAAAATTCGTATCACCAGAAAGCATGGAAAATTAACTTGCGACGAAAGAAGACTGGCGTACATTTTCATTTGTTGTTTTTCAGGGCTGCAGCAACGTCAGCAAGAATCCTGAATGATTGTCAGTTGTTTCCAGATGTCGCCAATCATACCAGCACTCATAAATATAAGGCCCGTACGCGCGTATTTAATTAATGAACCAAGTGCGTTGTGACCCGCGACACTCAGAGGCTGTGGCGCGTCTCTGAAGGTTTATTCTGACCGTAAAAAAAGAGATTTTCATACACCATGATTCTGACAATTTGGCGGTCCGGCGCGCATGCCCATGCTTGCGTTCCCGCGCTCGCACGTGCTTGGCGCATCTTCCGCGACAGCGTGGACATCACCTCTTCGTACGTGGGTGGTAGCGAACGTTCGTATCAAATGTAGCTGGGTGAAAATCGGTTCGCAACAACCACACTCCATTACAATGCAGGATAATGGGCCTTGGCCGAAACCAACAAAAAATTCGTATCACCCCGAAATTCGTATGAGCTGTGATCGTATTACCAAGGTTTCACTGTAGTATTCTAAATCCTAAATTTTTCGGAAAGCAATCACGCTGGCGTTTAGCGGCTTATAAGTTCGCACAATCAGGGAAATTCCGACATTGCGAAAGTTTGTTGCCAAAGACGCGTTACGATGGTCACGGCATGCGCCTTTCGTGGGACCTTTCCGGACACCGAAGAGCGGTGCATACATGAAAGGCGCGGCGCCGATGTTGTCCGATGACACCGTTTGAAGGACAGCTGCAACCATAAATTTTCCTGCGACCTAAAAGAACTCCCAAAGGAGATTCTGTTCGCAGATTTTTTAACAGCGGAGTTGTTGAAGCTGAGGTAAACCCATGCGGAGCGTGTCAAAATAGTCGGCGGGCATGCGCCACAGAAAGCGGGTATGTGCCAAGCAGCTCTTAGCGCAGCACAGCCATGCATATTATAGCTTTTATCTTCGCTTTTATCTCTCTCATAATATAGCATAACTAGGGGGTGGGAGAGCGAAGTGCAATGAGGAGGAAGGAAAGGAGGAGGGGAGAGGGTAGCTCATGGCATTCACTTTTATAGTACAGTTTATCAAAGCGATGGGAAGGGAAGTTAGGATGGTTAGTAATGATGTAAGGGGGAGGAGGAAAATGGGTAGGAAAGGAACAGGGGAGAGAGTAAACCATAGCATAGCCATGTACTGTATAGTATAGCAAGGGGTGGGAAAGACATGTGACATTGAGGAGGAGCGATGGGAAAGTTAGGAGGACATACAGGATGAGAGAGAGCAGTTTAGAAAGCGATAAAGAGAGACAAAATGATAAAGGAAAGAAGAAGGTGTAGAAAGAGATAAGAAAAGAAAGGAAGAAAGAAGACAGAAAGAAAAGAGAAAAATAAAGAAAGATGAAGAAGGAACATAATGTGCGTTCGCCACATGGTGGCGCTTGCTTGCTTGCTAGCTCTGCTGCTTACTCAGACCTCACACGAGTGGAATTAGCTTTACTTTTATAGGGGGGTGAGGGAGAGAGTGCGGGGCCCGTCAAGCTGCCTATTGAGCCACCGCAGTGGCGTAGAGGTTACAGTCAGTGTTGCAAGGTCGAAAAGGTAAAATTTGTCATGAAATCGGAATAACGAGCCAAAAAGTATCCAACTTGCAGTGAGCCCTCAAATATGCTCCGGAGCTGCTGTTCAGGAACTGAATATGTGCAGTGAGCTGTCGCTCTTTCATACTCACCCTGCAATTTCAGCTTCCATTTTAACTTAGTGCATTTTTGTGTTTTAATAACCGTGGAACTAAGGATATACGTTAGGGCAAGCGAACTGCAGGCGCTATTAGCCAACAAACAAGTGACAAAGTCTATCGATCAAAGAAAAGGTGTCATGCCTTCGAATAACTTTCGCAGTAAAATTTTGCGCACTCACCGACCCGACTGTAAGCGTAGTGAAAGCAGGTGCATGCAAGGCGCAAGAGGATTCGAAAATACCTTTGTTAAAAAAAAGAAGCAAATAGCTACACCGTCTCAACCACACCAAACTACACATGCTCATTACTGAAATCAATATATATGTAGATTGCATGCCATCACCAACTTCAATGTGTACGTTGCTCGGCAGTGTTACTAAAGTGAACTGGAGCATGCTCCCGACAAGACGTGCTCGACCATACTCTACAGCGGGGTCTTGCAGCCTGTATAGTTTTTTTTTCTTCAATACTGAAGCACGTGTGAAATTTGTATTGAGCTTCGTTGTGTGTAAATGTTTCGTGAAATATTTCGGTCAGTGTAAATACAGGTATCTGGTTCTTTGTTAGGTGCAACCAAGAAGGAATCAAATTCATTCACGCTAAGGATTTGCGTGTGCAAAAAAAAAAAAATAAAGTGACCGCACAATGCGTTCAGAAGTCGTGAAATGCTACAAAATGAACGTTATATGCATGCTGCTGAACGTTGTTTTCGAATGTAATTTACGAACAATGAGCTTTTAACACAAAGTGCCTCCAAGCCAGTCAAACTGGCCTCCATTTGGTTTAAAATTGCCCTTCGAACACATCCCTTTCTGTACGTTAAGATTAATAAACTGTATGACACATCCCGATTAACACCTCTGGAATGCACACGATAAGGTAGACTTGCGACAATGTAACACCGTTCGCTGCAGCGCTTCTATTAATCAAAGCACTTTTGTATTCCTCAAGAAGGGCATTCTGCCTCAATTAGATGACTACACAATGTAATCATTGTTTGTCAGCAATACAGAAAGAAGCAGCTCGTGAGTACGAACATTAATGATTCATAATAAAAGCTGGAGAAGAGTAAGTATTGCGAGCGCCAACAGTTCCTACAATGATGTCATCTCATAGCGCTTTTACTGCACGCTATTGTTCAGGGGTAGCATTTGATGTCGGAATCTGCTCGATGAAGTCCTCTCCAATCGTCGGCACGCCCCTTCTTACACTGTACCTAAATGTGGAGCGCAACTGAAGTTGCACTCTATAGAAAAGACAATGATCCGCAGAGAAGCGCGTCAACAAGCTCATTTTAATGCAATACAGTTCAGTCGACAGACTGCGCAAAGTGAGCACTTTCTCCTAGGCCTTTCGCGAAAGCGGGCTTTCTTTTCGATGGACGCATCGGGGATTTTTTACTTACGACTGCATATGCAAACTCAAAGCATACGCAGTAGTCGATTGGCACACCTTCATGTCCGGGCGCACTAGCCGCCCATACTCACCGTCCGCTCGTCCACGCCACGACATGTCTTGAACGCAGGCTACTGATTACTTGTCAACAAATGACGCCTTGCATTTGAGAAGTGAGGCATTCGTTTCTGAAGTTGAAAGGCAGCGGGTTTAACCATTTAATTAGGAAAAACGAAGAAAAAGATCCGGCAGATCCCACGCACTGTGGGAATCGATGTAATGCGAAGCAGCCAGCAAAGAGCTGCATACTTCACCGGCATGCCGGTATACTTCACCAATTCGCAAAACGGAGAATTACGGCGTAGCCGGCACTTCGCAGATACTTGCAGTAGGCATTCTTGAATACCTTAAAGCGGTCTATTTTACACGCACAGACGTTCCTTTCCTTCCGGCACGGTGGAGGTGCCCACCGAGAAGCGAAGCTAGGCTAGCGATTGGGAAGGCGATACGAACACGGTCCGATTACCCTGTCGCGTTCTACTCTTCCAGGCGAAGCTGAAGATTCCTCCAAATTTTTGTTGAAATTTCCGTCACCTCAATATTTCTCTTTTTAATGAGCATAAAACCGAGAGGTAGCGCGGACCTCGTTCTGCTGCTTTCATCGAGCCAGCTTTGGGACAGCGAGCATCTAATTGAATGCATTCATATTATCCTGCACGCGCTTGGCATCATGCTTGCTAGATTACTTATTAGGCGCATACGGCGGGTGAAACTACGAAATTCGAAGGCAGAGCTACTGCCATAAATGATTCGCCTTTCGGCTGAGACGGCCACGCCTGCCTGGCTCATTCATCTAGTCATCCTACTGAGTGATTGTTTCATTCATTCATTCATTCATTCATTCATTCATTCATTCATTCATTCATTCATTCATTCATTTTCGCTCATATTTTTGTCAGTCCAGCTGGCCTTTTTTTGCGCCCGAACTTCTATATATTTCATATTAAACGAGACAGAGGTAACTACACAAGACAGATAAAAAGGTTAACCATGCAGGTTAATCGTCGGATTAGCTACTCTGTACTGTGGGATAGGGTGGGAGCAGAAAAGCTGAGGAGAAAAGAAGTCAAATCACAGTTTTTCTAGCAGCCTTCAGTACCTCAAAGCATTATCCACATTGTTCCTTTTTTGTCTTTTTCGTCTTTTGTGGCCACCGAAAAATCTTACCCACCCGTATAGTTCTTAACCACGCATCTAAATTTCTACGAGGCGCTACTGTATACCACCCCCATCAGAATGCAGCAGCCGCTGCCGGACGCTGTTGCCGCAACATCAAGCTAGAACAGCGAAACGTCATAGCCCTAACCACTAGGCCTCAAGAGAGGAAGGAGGCAGACCCGCACCGCCTTCGATCACTTGCGATGCGCCACTGCACCGGGCTTTAGTGTCGTATACTCCCAAACCCGTATAGTGGAGAGACGCGCAAGGCCGTCGTGCTGGCCAGCGAGCAGCGGTACACTCGCTCTCACACAGCCTATAATGACTGCAGCCACGTCGTATAATCGGAACCGGCAGCAAGCGGGTTTAAGCGTGCTCGGCGTCACTGTCGGCTGCTCTACAAACGCAGCTCGCTGTCGCGGAATGATGGATAAGCGACCGCCAGTATATAGCTGCTGCAGTTTAATTCTTACTCGCTGGCTCGCGGCACTGCCGTTGTATAGACGGGTCACAGCGGTGGGACATTCCAACTGAGTTGGAAATGCGCCAGAGACGAGTGCAATGATGTGCGCCGTTCGCAAAATCACTGCGCACGCAATCACGCATGCTCCATGAAGGCATTGTAATAAAAATGTGGAAGCGGTTATTGTGACATCCAGCAACGGGCTTTGCTTTAAGACATCGCGAGTGACGAGCAATGCTGCTCTCCATTCCTGCTCTTCCCCTCTCTCCCTCCTCGAACACACGCTCCAAACCCACTCCTACAGCCAGCGCCTGTTGTATTTCTTTGCGCACTACGCATTTGCCTCCTTTGGGCACACTCAGAGAACGCGAACCTCAAAGCACGTAGAAAAGCAATACTTGAATAGTGTGTTCATTGTCGTACTAATGCAAGATAGACTTACGTGACAACAATAAAATAAGTATTTGCAGAAAGGAAGCGCGGGCTTGTTGCTATATATTAAGAAAGCGAGGTGTGTATACTTTGTTTGCGCAAAATGCAGAACGCATCTGTACTGTGCTGTGGCAATGCTCGTAAAAACAATCAGACTGTATACGCAGCAAGAAAAAAGCTATTGTGCTGAGCAGCACAACTTAAAGCAGAGGCTGCCAATACTTCTCAATTTCTCATGGGCTAAGGCACGTGCCTTTCAAAAGAAAACGTTTTCCTGACGGCAAGAGAAGCGCAAGTCCGAGGATATAACAGCTTCAGTGTCCCACCTAAGTGGGGTGTGACTGTGATGGATAAGTACGCGAGTGTCGTGTGTGGTGTCGCATCGAAGACATGAGCAGATTGTACGGAGCGGTCCCGTAGAAGGGCAGTGACAGGACCTGTGCAAGGACGAAGACGACGATGGGCTTTGGCACGCGAACCAGAGGAAAAAAGGAGAATCTTGAAGTTGGCGCGAGAGGCGGGCGCGTGAAGAGCCACGCAGTAGCTACGGTGGCGTTCCATGGAGGTGGAGGACGACGGGAGTTTCTCGGCCAGCAGCACGGCCGGGCGTACATCCGAGTCTCTAGTGGAGTTCAAGACTTGGAGTGGACTGCTTCGTTTGGCCTCAAATATCCAAATCAAGACCATGGAGCGCTCTTGGGAGGCTGCTGCGTCGACCAGCAACACCGTAGGATGTAGGCCCGAGTGCTGCCCTGCCTTGCGAAAGCCATGTGGCGACTTCGCGTGGCCTCATCACTCATCATTCTTTTTGAAAGCCCCAGAAGAGCCCCGCTGTTAGTGACGCAATCGGACGTACTCCCGAGCGTTCCTTTCTGGAGGACACGGAAGAATGTCAAAGTCAGCGTCACGGTCGGGTGTAGTCTCGAATGTCTGGTAGGTGCCAAGGGTCAAAGTATACTGTTTCGCTTGGCTTCAAGTGTCCACGTCAACTCCATGGAGATGTAGCTTCCTGGGATCTGCAACACCTTCGGTGCAGGCCCGAGTGTTGCTACGCATTACTAGGCCAACGAGTCAGAGCACAAGGTTCTGCTTGACCTCCGGGTCAGCTGTACCCGTCATCGCTCGACCCTATGGCACCACTCATTCAGCCGCTGCACCTTACCTCGCCAAGCCACGGCGACAACAGCTTTCTCGTGCCGACTCCGCATCCACTAAGGTGTATCCCGTATCAGCTGTTCGTATTGCGCGGTGAGATTTTCTCGCGCTAAGACTAAGCATGTGCGTATTTTTTAGTTCTTTCCCAAGTGTTGTGAATCGTCGTGTTCCTGTATAGCGTCCATCGTTGTGCGTCTTATGTTCGTGTTTCTCCATAAAGGAAAAAAAAACAGAAAACAGCCTCGCCATTTTCTTAAGAACGTTGCTGTCGTCGACGCAACGTGCTCCTTCTGTCTTCCTATTGCAAAGAATCACATCACAGTAAGATATACCGCAATTATTTACCTGTCCAGATGTCTTCAGTACAAGTGCCTTAATGTTGCGTGACTTGACTTATTATTATTAAATTAAGGGCCTTATACTTGAGAAAACGTAGTGAAAAGGCCGCTGGATCACTACTTACATTTAGAACTATGTCTTACAGGTGTCTCTGTATGTTGGGAAATAGAATAAGAAAGCGAAACTACCCACATTTAAGCTACCTGTCCCACTCTTTCGTGCTTAGTACGTTTTGTAAATCCTAGGAAATAGTGGCACCTGCATTCTATTGCCATCCTCGGTACAGCGGCGCTTCTGCTCTGCGGCCTAGTAAAATAGCTGCAGCTATTCTTAAATAACTGCATTAAGCTCAGAGAAACTATGCAGTACAGGGGAGCACGAACGCGGGGCGCAAGTTCATTTCAATGTCTACTATGACGGGGCCCCAGCAACCCCGTCAATTGTAGCTGAATACTTCAGTTGTCCCGTCTAGGAGCAGCCCCGAGGCTAGATATTCGCTAAACTGGCGTGGCGGGCATGTGCTGCACACGACACAAAAACTGCATGCTTTCATTACATTTTAATTGTTTATGTTTAGTACTTTGGCTTGCCAGTACGGAATATTCTTATTTGAATAATTCTTACGCCAACGTTGCTCAAAATATATTGAGTGCTTCAAACACCAGACGCTGTCAGTCAATCGTGGCTTGTTTTATATGATGTTTAACATGACGCACATTGGTTAATGACGATCGCTGTATTAAATTGCTCAAGTTAGTTTTTTGTCCACAAAGTATTCTCTAACTTCCCGGCAGCGCACGACACACCAGTCCTTTTTCTTTGCCTCCGATTAGGAAGCAGCCTTCGGGTCTTCTGAAGCATAGCCAACGATACTGCACAAAATAACGTGAAGATAAAGCGTTCTCAAAAATACTCCAGAGAACAGAGGCCGCCACTGAAACAGGCCCAGCTACGGAGGGGGTTTTCGAAATTGAACAGGTAGCACCTGTGGTTAAGGGGAGTCGCGAGATGAGGGAGCTTGCAGCTAGCAGTATTAGGCTGGTAAAAAACTGGGAGCGATTGCGTGACTATGTGTTCTGACTTTAGAGGCAACCATGGGGAAACGTCTATTGAACGAAACGCTCTTTTGTGCGAGCTTTCGCGTACAATGGAGCCCATTGTATACTGCAAGTCAACCCCAGGAGTTTAATTAAAAACCACGGCGCCGGCATTCATTGTGTTGTTACCGTTCGGAGCAACCCGGGCATATCCCTGCCCGTGACATGTAAGGAAGGTGCCGATAGCATGTACGATCACGTTGCTCATAATGAACGCGAGTACTGCCACGTGTAGAAAAACTGAGTGATTTTTCTGTGAAAATCACTCAGTGAAATTATTTTCAGAGCGTTAGTTTCTTTCTCTACAAGGCCTCTTTTTATTGCTGCAAGAACCAATGTGTTATTCATATCGCGTAAAAGATAGGGAAGCTTCGCACTAGCTGTGCCAAGCCTGAAGGAACAACAGAGCTGGTCGGCCTTCCTTAGAAAATACAGGCTTAACTTCGATTGGCCAGCAAGCGACACCACCTGGCGAACGCAGATTGTCTTCGTCATCTTTTTCTTTTTTTTTCATCCATCTTTCTTTCTGTGGAGCATACCCGTTTTCTTTGGCCCCCTCCTTCTTTATTCCTCCTGACTCCTTAGCATCACTACTCCTCATTGTCGCTTCCCTTTCCCACCCCCTCGCTCTACTATACTATGCATAACTATGCTATGGTATGAGCTGCTTCGCACACACCCCTTCATGTGGCGCATACCCGTTCCTGTCCTCTCATCTGCTCATTTCCTTCCTCCTCATCCTCACTTTCTTTCCCACCTCGCACTACTACATGACGCATGCTATAATTCTTTTCTTTTTCTTTTTTTATGAGTAGTTCGTAGTACTGCCGTGGCCCTGTAGTAGAACACCTGCCTGCCACGCATACGGCCTGGGTTCGATTCCTGCTTCAAACCAAGATTTTTTTTATGCTCTTCTAGGAGCTGCTTGAGTGTTCTGATGACGCGAACCGGACGGAACGAAAATCTTAATAGCTCCGCTGGGAAACTTAAAAGTACTTGATGCATACAAGTACTGATCATTATATTCCTAGGTTATTCCGCATCATGCGTTTTGTTATTAATAAACAATACATAGCCTGTTCTGAAAGCAAGGAGGCCAGTCGTGGAGTTGCGCATACGTGCGCTTGAGTGGAAAACCGGTGGTAGCAGAAGGTCGGGGTAACCTTCAGCTTGAGAGCGCGTCTAGATTAGTACATGATGAGGACTAATCTGACATAGATAAGATGACAGATGACTCGATTGTGCTTGCTTGACCGTGTGCTGCTATTTTGTCGCTGCGTTACTGGCATGAATGTAGGGAATGTCGGAACAGCGCTACATGGTGTAGCGTTGCATTATATTGTGGAAGTCAACTACGAAGGCGCTCTACATGACCAAGATAAGCATATGGCAATGATGCATTGTGTAGATAGCGAGTGTTGCAGTGGCACAAAGCCTTTTGAGGCAGAATGGAAGGATATCTGCCAACTGTTGAACTTCCTAACACCAATGTAACAGACAGGGCGACATTTCTATTAGAGTTTGTCTTTCGAGTAATCGACTGAGTTTCATTTGCTGTCATTTGACATCAAGAGTATTTTTAACACTATATGCTTTTACGGCATTAAGACTAGTTCCTAGCTGCGTCAAATAAGTGTTCTGGTGAGAAGGAAAACACCGTACGTTCGTAGAGATGCCCATTATGACTTTTATTACAGCGAAAGCTGTTATGAGATCATTTCACCGGCCGTTTTTGGCGCCGTAGTTGTCCGCCGCCGCCGCTGCCGCCGCCACCGCCGCCGCCGCTGGTGTCCGTAACCAGTATCGCCCGAAATAAGAAAAAAAACGAAATAAGAAAAAAATTCCAGGATGGAACGAGGTTCAAACCTGGGCCCTCTGCGTGGGAGCCCAGTATTCAAGCTCTGAGCCATGCCGGTGCTTGAAACTGCTTTGCAAAAAGTTCCTATACAGTCTTCATGTCGGGAAGGAACCACATTAGCATATGCAATATAGCGTGGTAGAAGAGTGAAATAAGCACCAAGCGTCGCACAACGTGAATTCTGTAACCAGGCGTCACACAATGCGAATTGCGCAACGAGTAGGTTGTTGAATGCTTCCAACCAAGGAGGTTTAAACCTCCTTGCTTCCAACCCATTACAGGGCTCTGCCATAATTCTTCATCGTCATCAGGCACAGCATCAACAAAGTGCGCATAATGCCTTACATGCGTTTAGCAGGTACCGCGGCTCTCCGTAGAATGGCGAAAAATGGCACAGTGCCTGCTGCCCTACTTCTCAAAAATTACAATAATTTATAGCGTAGTGGGTTCCTCGCAAGTGCACTTGTATTGGTTGCCAAGGAAGGCCATAGCGCATGATCCATTTCCACGGGGTCTCAGTAAAATTACAATGATTTATAGCGTAGTGGGTTCCTCGCAAGTGCACTTGTATTGGTTGCCAAGGAAGCCCATAAGCGCATGATCAATTTACTCGGGGTCTCAGTAAAGTTCTTCGCCCCCCCCCCCCCGTCTCTCTCCCACGTCAACGTATGTTATGCGGCATGACGGGAGAGGGAAATAGCGACCGGGCGTCACCCAATGCAAATTACATAACTGCTGGGCCATTTAAAGCTTCCAAGCCATTACAAAGGGCTGATCCATAATTCTTCATCGTCATCAGTCGTCGCGTCAACAAAGTGCACATAATGCCTACAGACGTGTAGCTGGTGCCTCGCGTCTCCGCAGAATGACAAATAATGGCTTAGTAGGTGCTTCCCAACTTCACAAAAATTGTGATTTATGGCGTAGTGGGTACCTTTCTAGTGTACTTATATTGTAGCCCCAAGAGAGCTTACAACGGGCTCTAGAAACGCCGCTCTTCCAGCTTTCGCTGTGACTGTGCTGCGGCTTCAGCGCAGGCCTGGCGTCTTTTTCTAACAGGCTGCGTTATATATAGTTTTGTCGAGTTAACTTAGCTCCGACAACATGCAGACACACGCGTACTTTCTTCCCACTACGCGTGATGTAGCTAAGTTTTCACCTTACGTTCGACGTAGTTGCTAGAGCACCGGCTCGACAAAATTAACAGCCTCTTTAAATTTGAGGTCACCCAGGGGTGAACGAACTCGACGATTTCATCCGTTCTCAGTGCAGTCCGTAGATCATACCCCGAGGACCAACGTTTCACATCTTCTACTGGTTTTACGGTTCCGTTCTCCCGCGTCCTTCGCACTTGAGGAGAACCGATATCCTTCCGAAACAAGGAGAACCATTTCTCACTCTGTCGTCCTGTATAGGGGGCCACCGCGCGCGTGAGTTTCGTTACATTGTCGTCCTTCCTAAGCTTCCCGCAACATCATTGCGGTCGGTGCGTAACTGTCATTAGTCTGCATGGGCCACGTCGGTGGTGGTGAGGAAAAAGAGTTCCTCGCCAGAAAAAAGAAATAAAAAGAAAGACGACAAGATCGAAGAGTGACTGTGAAGGGCGCGCGCCGAAGCTTCGCTTAACCCTAGGAATTGCGCTTAGGCACAGCTGGAGTCGATAAACAAAAGAGGAGCAAAAGGAGCAAATGACGACAGCGACAGCTGCAGGGCGCTGCGGGAAGATGGCGATGGGTGCGTCAAAAGAAAGGGAGGACAAAAGAAGGGCAAGCAAACAAGCCGCGCACATAGACGTGGAAATGGGTTGAGGAAGGAGACGAGGCCAGGCGAGGATTCAGCAGTGCCGGCATCGGAGTGCGCTTTCGGGACCGTACGCAACGGTCCCGAACGGGGAGATCGAGCTAACGCTGCCAATGCAGCTTCGCTCCAGGTCAAGCGGAGGCAAAGCGAACGCTAATAGCGATCGATTCGCTCGACCATCGATCTCAGGCGTTAAAACAGGCGCTCGAGAAAGCTGGAAGAAGGAACGGGGGCTACAAGCAAAATTAGGCAGGAATTCAAAGCACGCGCTTTCGACCAGTGCTTCTGCCACCCGCCTGTATAAGACGGCAATCTTCACGCTCACTCATTACCCTCCCCTTCACCGACCTCACCCCCACCTTCACTGTGTACTTCTGAACCTCCGCACTGTTCCCATTTATCTGAGATGGTCCCGCTTGTTTATAGGTTCCTTACTAAGGCTGCTTATTTCTTTATGCTGCAGCGCAGAGACGTTTGTCTTGCCTGTGTTTGCGACATATTTCTCTTAAGGCTCATTCACACCGAAGGCGGGGCGGCCAAAGCGGCAAAGCGGTGAGGCGGAAAGCGGGAAAACCTCCTCTCCAGGCGGCGAAAGCGGGGCGGAAAACGAGGCGGCAGGTCCGATCGCTCTCGGACCAATTTTTTGCCGCTCGCCGCTACTCGCCGCTTTGCCGCAGCCAGTGAGAACGCGCTGCGGCGGTGGCGCGGCGGTGGTGCGGCTGTCTCTTTGGGAGAAGCCGTGCCACGTGATAGCGACACGTGCGCTAACGCGCGAGAGGCCCCGCCTCCTCGGCCGCGCGGGCAGCCAAGAGAGCCATGCGGTATGAACAGGTACGCGCGCTCGCCGCCTCGCCGCCTTGAAAAGCCCGCTTGGCCGCTTTGCCGCCCCGCCTTCGGTGTGAATGTACCTTTAGCTTTCACCTTGTTACCAGCGGTGCGGTTGCCTTCGAAAGAAGTTTGCGATTACGAGACACGTCGCCCGGCTGTTCCTTCTCGCCTCCGAGAATGTGGCATGTCCAGAGACGGGGGCATGTCCAGGAAACGCCCGACGAGAGTGCTTCGCGCCAAGTGTGTACTGAGACAGCGCTATAGGAAAACACTCTACAAAAAGTTAGGAAACATTTTGTAACCACGAGCAAATAGTTAGTAACAGCAGCTGTTACTAGCTTTCTTGGACCATTACTAACTTCTTGCTACCTTTTTGCTACCTACGTTAGTAGACAGGTTGCAACGGTTACTACCTTCTTGCGTACCGTTACTAACTTTTTGCCATGCACCTGTGAAACGAACTTGTTAAACGAATCTTAGAAGTTATTATTACGAGCTTTTTACAACCTATTCACTAGCACGGGGATCCAATCAAATTCATTGAGGCGATATTAGTAAGCTTAGTACACAAAATAGACAGAACATCTTGTTTGCCTTAATATGCTTGATTAAAGGTCCTACGCTACGCTACCTAATAAAATTGTACGCTATATAAATATAGGCACATAACCTAAACTATTCATCCTAAAGCCTAGCTGCTAACGGGAACCTGCTGCGTACCCCAGAGATAGGGCTATAAATACTCGTGGAACCGCTTATGAATTGTAAGTACCGCGTAGCCTTGTTGTATGTTGGTGCTGTTCTGATTCATGACATACTGTGCATAATTACCTAATGATATATCGCAATGTTGATGCTCGCGAATTTCGCCTTTATAAAAACAAGTGATCCGTGATGGCGAATGGATCACGGTTACTAATTCTTTTTTGGTAGTAACCATTACTACCTATTTTACTAGTTAGCAACGAGAAGGGTAGTAACCGCTACTATGTGCGTTTCTAACGGTGAGGGTAGTAACGGTTACCAACCTCCCCGTAACTAACCGCACATACTAATAGGGTAGTAACATATGTGACAAGTATTTAGTAAACCGAAGTTAGTGAGTACTACAACCTTTTTTTTCAAGAGTGAAAACAAGAACTTCGAGTTCATACCTGCTAATGTGCCCCCGAAATCAATGGGAAGAGAAGAGCCGTAGTGATTGCTTACAGCACGACCGAGTGCGTACCAAACGAGACACGCTAACCTACACGCAAATTGAGTGGGAAATCAGTAAATGCTGTGTATATACAAATCCACTTTCGACTTTCGCGCCTAAGAGAAACAGATTCTTGCTTTGCTCGATAAAGCGTACGACGAACCGCCGCTCCGTTAAAACGCAGAAAGACCAAATAAACAATACTACAACAGTAAACAGCCACCAGCTACCAGTTCCATGCATAATTAAGGGCTAATTTTCAGTAACTAACAGCGAATTTCGAGACACATGAAGAGCACGCGCAGTTCATTAGCGAGCACGGATGTGCAGAATATCATCTTTTGAAGTATACAGGGTCTTTCCGCAATAATAATGGGTCTCGTAACAAGAATGTCTTCACGCGATCAGGTACATAGTATTAAAACCCATTCAAAATACATTCCTTGGACGTGAAAACGCAGTGCGATTGCTACGCTGAGGAGACTACCTGAAAGTCACCTACCCTGACCACTTTCAGAAGCTCTGTGACAGCATATTGGATGGCTGCAATACCGTCGGAACGGTAGCATTTCAGGTTTATGTTGAACTTTCGGAACAGGAAGAAGTCTGCCGGGCTCACATCAGTGCTGTGTCGGGGCTACATAAATAGCTTCTTCGGTATCGAAACCAGCGCAAAATGTGTTGCTGTCAGTTCACACAAAGAAGTTAGATTATTTGCGGAAAGACGCACCCCATCACAGGCGACAGGTAATGTTCTCTTGGTCAAGGATTCTCGAAATGTGAAACGAGGTTCAAGAGAGATATTAAAGTGGCAAAGATGTGCTTGTATAGTGAAAACTTAGGATCAATCATAGCGACTGTATGGAATTTCCGTGTTTCACAATCACGTGGGCATAAGTATCATTTCACGACTGAAGCAGCTACACTCTCAAACGAGCTCCGGGTAACGTGCTAGATACAACCAGCAAATCAGGCGGAAAGGTGTGGTTTCCTGGCTATATCTAGCCATTTACGCCGGTAATGAATAGGAGTGTATGACATCGAAACGATCTTTTCACCACTTCTTTTGTTACTCAGCAGCGTTCAGCGTCGTCGTTCTCACGATAACGTCGTCGACATCTCATTATGCTTGTTGTCATGGTGTCGTCGCAACGTCGCTGTTATGGTGCCGCCATCATCATTCTCGCTGCGCCGTTAACATATTTCAACACAGCACAAATGTCGTCGGCTTGTGAAAAGAGTACATGCGAAAAAAATAGTTCCATTCGTGTTACTGCTATCATTTTCGTTTCAGCACTAGTTGAGCTCAGAGGATGCAGCAATCACCGTAGGAAAGTGGTGATTTAGTCAAGTGTGTCTACGGCAGGGGATATCGAGCAAGCGACATGTATTCGGGGCTAAATGACGTTCATATCAGGCAGATTAGTCTCCTAGAACACTGAGGTTATTGGTGAATTGAACAATGCACGCTCGGTCGGGTAGTTGTATGAAGTCACAAAGCACAACCGCGTCAGAACAGGTACCTTTTTCATGCACATAACTACAAAAGCAAGGCGTGTTCGAGCGTTGCCAAACATACAATATCTTATAAAAACATTCTTCAGTGCGTATAGAAATTTCTTTGTTAATTGTTCTTTCTTCTACCTCAGATGTCTTAACACTTGTGTAAGTAAGAATATGTGACCCTATATTAGTCGCCATAATGAGCCCTGTGCTTTTGACTGCGCCTCAGTACACTACATATACAATGGAGAAATGTACTGGCAACGTCTTAAAGAGTTACTTTGTTCTACCCTATTATTCGTTATATTAGCGCTTGCTTCGGAATATTGTTCACTACGTGCGGAGTTCTAATAAAAATACACCGTTAATTGACATTTTTTTCGTCAACTAGACAGAAGAAAAGCTATCGAAAAGTAATAGTAGCATACTAGCAGCCTTTTCTCTTATAGCTCAAAGACATCGCCTGTAAACAGACTGACAAAGAGCGATAGCTCAGAGAATGGTCGTGGTTTCTGGAAACTCGATGTAAATAATTATATACATAAATAATAATAAATTTAAGAATACAATCTCTGGGATCGCCTCTCAAGAACTGTAAACAAGGCCAAGTGAGGGACGCTCATCGGCTTAGTGAAAAATATAATCCGCCATTACAAGCCCATTCATTACGTTGTATATACATGTGTCTTTTTTCTTCCGTTATAACCAATATTAATGAGCACTAACAGACAATAATGCCAAGGAAAGGTATAGGGGATGTTATTAGTAGTATATGTAAGGTAAATGTGAAGAAAGAAGAGTGGACGAAAAGAGAACCTGCCGTAGGCAGGGACCCAACCTGCGACCTTCGACTAACGCGTCCGATGCTCTACCAACTGAGTTGGTAGAGCATCGGACGCGTTACGCATCGGACACGATACGCATCAGAGATATGATTTCTGAAGGCGGCCTTGCGCCTTAAACGGGACTCATGCTTAGAACAGAGAGATACTCTGGCCCCATGGCAAAGGAGCACCTGTGCATTACGCGCCACGAAAGCGCTACTGACTTTCTTGCGGGCCACAAGCCTGAACGAAACTTTGTAAACAGTGTAGTCTCTGTGTGTGTGTTTTGTATGTGTTATGCAGTTATCAGTGTATATATTATAATCATCACCCAGCACCTAAAGTAGCATGTCAGGCGAATAGCCAGGCTAACATCTGCAGTTTTAGGGGCGAAGCTCCTTAAGGCGGCACCCGTTCGTCCCTCGTAGTCGTAGTAGTCGAGTGCGTAACCAGTCTTACGCTTTGACCTCCAAGGTGGTGCCGGTGGGAGATTTTTCCTGTGCGTTGTTGAACAATAAAAATTCGCAGCGTGCGCGTTAACTAAAAGCCGAATTCTTCTGTCTCTCATTCCCCATTAGCAGCCATTGGCATGTTCCAGTAGGAAACGTTAGTAGAAGTAGAAGTGTAAGTGTTAGCTAAAAGCCGACTTCTTCTGTCTCTCATTCCCATTAGCAGCCATTGTTTACCTCCAAGGTAGTGCCTGGTGAGATTTCTCCTGTGCGTGATTAAACAATCAAAATTTTGTTCAAAACGCCGTTGATTGATGAAATAAACCAACGAAAGACGCCAGATGTTTTGTAAAAGTAAAACGAAAGAACGCCAGATGTTTCTAAAGCAAAACGAAAAGACGCCAGCCGCTTAACGAAAGACGCCAGATGTTTTCTAAAGCAATGGTTTTCTAAACAATGAAAATTCACAGCGTACACGTAAAATTAAAAGTGAGCTGCAAGTCGTCATAACTCATCGAACCTTTAGTATAAACGCGCCCGATCTCACGTCGGTGATGATGTACTGGGCAGAATTCACGGAAGATTCACGGTTTACCGATGAACCTCCGCAGCTTCGCCCACTCATCATCACTCCACTCATCATCACTCATCATCATCATCACTCCGTGGATATGCTGTGATTTTTTTTCATTAAAACATTTATCTCCCTCTCTGGCTGAACATCGCTTTCTCTATGTAGAACATCTCGAAGTTATAAAAAAAACGGGCGTCTTTATAGGTTAACCAACTATATATTCTCTTGTTTCGCATCGCCATCTGGACACTGGCAACACGGAGCTACACTGCAGATGTATTGGTGAAGGCTTCAAGTGGCTTCTACAAAACCTGTTGTATTGCACATAAATTGGAATTAAACCTTATGTGTTCACTGTTGTAGTGAAGAGACTGTTCAGCACATTCTGTGGGGCTATTATTCTGTGTGACCCATCCTTCAGTTACATTTTCTCCAGCGCGCGATCTTCATACCGTGGCCGGGCCTCAATACCAGACATAAATTTATAGCGGTGTTTGGATAAGATGCGATTCTTGCCAGTGCCAGTGCCGTGCCAGTGCCGCGCTCCATAAGGCACACTCATTTTACACAGTAGACACACTCGCGCACAGGAATAACAGCGTGAGAGAGCGATCGCGTTTCATCACGTGCGCTCCAGGTCATGACGCGCGCTCATGCAACTTCTTTACTCTTAGCCATCCTTTCCTGCGTAGCTTCCAGCGAGCCCGCCGGGACGAGAGAACAGAGAAAGAGCTTAGAGCGTGCGACAGATGCCTGTAACTCTGCTACTGCTTGATGAATTCAAGAAACTTTAGCGGAAATAAGAAAATGAACTCCGATACTGAGTACATTCAGTGATTACTTAGAAAAGTGGTTCAGGACCATTTTAATGTACAGAGGCTACCGCTGTCTATTGCACTGGCTGTTGGCGATGTTGCTGTGCTTCTTTGCCTCTGTTGGAGCATTTCTTCCGACATTCGTTGAAGCTTTCGAGGGCAGTGCCGAGGATGGAAAAGTCCGTGCAGTTACATACCGACTCGAAAGCTATGTCTTGCCATGCGCCGAAGTGGGTGTCGTAAAGATATGTCAAGTCACCTCTGAACAATTCTTAGATTAGGCTCATAGGTTTCAGCTCCAGGCAACCATTTGCTAGGGATTTTTGTACGCAACAGTGCTTGTTTAATTTGGCTGAATGCTCGCGGGGCCTAATTTCGTCCCCATGAATTATGTAATTTAGTTAGCTATGCCATTCGTGTGCAACATTATTGGTTTTAAGAAGATATGACGTAGTTCGACGTATCAAAGAACATGTGCTCGCTGTGTTGTGTATATTCTGTGCTCTCGACGCCGTGTGCTTACCACAATGTTATCATGGACACATAAAAAGTTGTCAACGGCGAGGTTGCGCCTCATAGTCGGCACTAACAGCTACTCGTCGTATGGCCGATCAAACAGAATTTTTCAAAACAATGAACACTGAATGCACTCAAAGAACATTAAAACACAAAATTGCCCAAACCATTCCGAAGGTTCTGTGGGAAAACTCACAAAACGTTTATACAAATGTATGAGCACTCGCAGTTCCATAACTGAGTGATTCTGCTTCAAAATATAAGTAAAAACATATTTCACACTTTTCTACCACAAGATTCCTAACGCACAATTTATGCAAAAACCTCTCGCTGCCTGCAGCAATACTTTGTTAGGGCTCTCTACACCGCTACACCAATAGCACGCAGTTACTATGTTGCGTCCTAAAAATAATTTGCGCAGTTCCTAGATACTTCCTTTCGAGGTCTCTTATGCGGGTCTCACCGCAGTTTCAATAATGTGAAGGTTCACTTTATTTTGTAGATTTCACATGATACCTTACGACCCCTCTGCCTGCTATATTCAACACAAAACACACATTGCAAATAGTTTTTTTTAACAACACAGGCCATGAGAAAAAATTGGGATAATAAGAGTGCCAGCGAGGATCAAATGCGGAAACAATTTATGGAACGCGCCCGCTGGAAACCAGACCCCTATTGTTGATGGCCTGCAGGCCTGAAGTAATATTTTCCTTTCTGGACCACTAGAGCAGAAAATAATGATTTTGCTACTTATAAGCTGATGCACCGAAATTTACGAATGCTTTTCACTGATGTGTAATTTCGCTACACAAGGCAAATAAGTTTCACGCGATAATTCTCTTAAGCAGCGTCGAGTGGCTCACAACTTCTGGTGACACCATCAGTAAATGACCGCCACTGAGACATCTTTAATCTGAGTTGGATAAGTTCCTCTAGAGATTCACCTGTGGTCTTGTGAATTCCATCTCGCCATCCTGTACATACGCGTTCTCTAACCTTCCACTTTGGCCGCTCCATTGGTCGTGTCATCCGGGCTTGGACGACCAAAATAAATTTTGTTTCATGACCTTCGCTTCCCCCCCACCCACCTCCGGGATCTCCATCAACTCATGCCTATGAACTGACATGGGAATGGGTAGGAAAAAAATACCCCACCCACGAACATGGTGTTGTTTATTTAGGTTTTCTTTCAAACGGTGCTATTAACGAGTATAAGAAGGCGCTGTTATATTCGGCCATGTGAAGCATCTCAAGTTCTTCGTTCTTTACAAGCATGCGGCCGGATCAATTCGCTCAGCAACACATCTGCTAAAATATCCGTACTCTTCATATCTTGCACACTTCAGCTGAAACATTTCTTTGTCATTTTCATCAGCGGTGCACATACAGTGGTGCGTGGCTAGCACTGCCTTTTCTGTTTGGAATACAGGAATTGATCTTTCTTTACTTCCGGGCTACGATTCTCGCCGGTAGAGGTTTAGCACTGTAGGCTCAGGGACAAGGGTCGGCTGAAGCCCTGAGAAAGTACACAGAGGCAGAGCAAGAAAATGCACCTTTACTGGGCGGAGTCCCGGGCTCGACTGCCGGCCGCCGTTCCGCCGTGAGCGCGCGAGCGCGTGCGCCCGAGCTACGCATCGTCTTCGCTGAAGCCAGAGCGATACCCACAGCACATAGAGAGTGCGGAAGATTTAAGTCTTCCAGTCAATGGCTACAGAAAACATTCCAGTGGGTCTTGAAGGCTCTTCCTTTCCTTTTAGCGTATTTCCTACGTCAATAAGATATCTTCTGTCCCGTGTCCTCCTCTCGGTCCAGTGTGACGAAAAAAAACGAGAAATGTGAGCTGCAGAAGTTGAAGTTCCGAAAGTTTAGAGGGAATCTGACTGAGCGCCTCATGGCGCGAAATCTGCATTCTCAGTTGCATCTGTGCGCAGGAATCCAAGACGAAGGCCAACTTCAAAGTTGGCATTCTGTTTATACTGATCTGCTGCTTTGATTTTCCCTACAACACGTGCACTGGCTGCTTCATTGTGGTATCCTTCGGTATTTGCAGCTTCACGCTTCCTCGACTCGCTTAGAGTGCCGTCGACCGCGAGTGTAAACACTTTTGCGCTTCACTGCACCGGCAAAAAGAACAGGCACCGAATTCTGCGGGAAGAAGGAAGGATTACCTTCCCTAGTCTCCAAGGTGTGGAGCAATCATTCTCACGTAACTGCGCAGTCTTTTTCAACGTCGCATCAATTCTAGAATGCATGCACCGGTATTCGGCTGAATAACCTTATTTAACAAACCTTTGTAGTTGGCGTCATTTTACTTCCACTTATCACGATGCGCTAACAACGGCTTTCTAAAGCTTGTAGCATATGCGCTGGCGTATTGCTGACAATAATAAAATAGGACAGATAGATTTTTTCTCCACCAGACAATCACGTTACAAATAACTACACCTAGCGTTTTCGGTAAGCGGATTGACGCGGCAGTAGAAAAAATATACATAAAAAGTGAAATGAACGAAGAGAAACCATCGATGCGTAAAATCGCGTTATATTCCATGCTTTAATAGTGTCTCAGTATTTGAGCATTTCTATCGTGTCCTTTGCCCGGTTTATTCAGCTCATTTTTCTAAAACATTTCCTCCAAACAGCAATGTTCTCTCCTTCCTATTTATTAATATCTATATTATGCTTGGAACGTTTTAATTAGATTTGCAAGAATAAGTGTGTATAAATAAAAATGTAGTTTCCTTATAAGAATAAACATCAGTGAACAATGAAGATTACTGAAAATTGAAGCAGGATAGAGTGGCCATTTCAATCATATTTCACGTGTGGCGCAATATGAATAAACCGTTGATCGCCCGTCTCCTCGTTGTTTGTCGTGGTCGCCGTTGTTATTCTTGATGAAGAAACCGCTGGATCTATTTATGTGTTTTAGTTATTTCTCACATCGTTTGAAATTTCAGTAGTTCTGTAACAATGCTATGCCATCTGAGGCTCCTGGAGTGCCAGAATATACTTCCGTACTGACTGACAAACTGAAAATGTTCCTCCTATCTCACTCTGATTTGATACAACCGCTGTATCAAGCGCCGTCTCGCGTTTCAGCAAACAAGCAAACAGCCGAAAAACACGGCCCGCCGCAATCGAAATAAAGGAATATATGAAATATTTGTGATTTGTAGAGCGATTGCCAGGCATGGCGGCTGGCCGAAGCGTGAGTTTGCCAGGGGCTCTGAGGCGTGTGGTGGTTTAAACTCTGCATATACTGGAGTCGGTATAATCTTAAAGCAATTCCAAACGGCAACGCCGCCTCCACCGCTCACTTCGGCGTCCGCTCCAGCGAACGCGGGGTACTCGACGAAGCGTGACGCAATAGCTGACGTCACCTCTTCAGGGTGCCAGCTTTGTTTGGGATTCGTCCCTGCTGGGACTCGCTTTGCATTCGCACACATTGCAATTCCTGACTTTGCAAAAAAAGCTTGGTTTGCCGTAGCCGCCAGAGCGTAAGTGAAATAGGAGCCGCATTTGTTTGAAATCCGGAAAAGCACAGTTACTCAAGCCATTGCCTTCTGGGTACGCAGTGATAGAATAGAGAGGTCAGCGCTTTCGCTGTGTTTCAGCAGTTCAGCGAGTAGCTTTACCTCAGTGTTAACGCAGGCAAATATTCAAATATTGTCATGCGAAAAGGGCCTGCGGAGTGTGTGACGACGGGTCGTTTATGGCGGCTTAAAATACTTTCACGGCTTATATGAGCTTCTAACACTGCATATACATTGGTATCGCTCGTTTTTCTTTCTTGTAAAGATGGATTCAATGGTTGCAATGGAAGCAAAGGATGAACTTGAGAATGAGCGGACAATCGTATGATACATTATAGTTGGTTCCGTATTATGGAATATGTGAGAAAGCAGGTGCGAAAATATCTAGAAACACTTTGTTTATTAAATATAATTAATACATAGTTACGAATTCAATACATTTTTCTGGAGTACGTACCAAGAGCATATTTGAAAACTTTGATGATATGGGGTAAAAGAATATAGGCGAATAGCCATACCGGCCTTCGTTATATAAATGTTTTATGCATACATGTTAAGCCAAGCAGTTTTCGCGATGTCTACGGAAAACAACCATTCTTGCTGATCTTAAGGAACAAAATATAAGCGCACTGGGAAAAATTATGTTAGAAGAATGCATTTTCTATTTCACATCGAACAAGAAATATTTCATACCGTGAATCGACCAGATACAGAGGCTACGGCAATGCCAATAAAAAGTCCCCAGGTTAAAGGAGCAATGTCAGCAATGTCCAGAATGTGTGATCGTAGATGTTTTCTTATTTGGCAATAGAGAAATAAAGACAGCGTAACACCTTAAGGCGGTGCGAGACGTCATTTTGTCAAAAAATTCGATTTTCGAAATTTTTGCAATCATATGACAGAGAATTTCTTTATCTTTCAAAAAATTTATCTCACTTGGGTATTCGCGGTTTCAAAAATAATTTTTGGTCCTTTTTCTTCGGCACGTTGAGAGAAAAAGTGAGTGCACCTCGACGTAGTCTCTGCGCTCTTCTCAAAACCACATTTTTGGAGGTTTGTGTGCCTTTTTCTCAGGTACTGTAATACATAAGCAAACAAAAATGCCCACGCGCGTTGCCTAGTAGCATTTACATAACTGTAACTAGAATCAGTAGCCTAGGTGTATTCGTATATTTAGTATAACGAAGCCATTCATAAGTGGCAGTTTTCATACATCGACAAACGTAAAAAAAAACATAACAAATCTAGTTTTCGTTATACGCTCACAATTTTAGTTCCACGTCTGTGAAAGCGCGGGTTACTACCTTTGTACGAAAATTGTAATGCTCTGCAGACAGCATATCTTCACAAAACAGTACATATGCAGAAAAGCTGAAAATAAAATAAAAAACACTAAATACAATTTAAAGCTCATTTTGCGCTCCAATGCAACCTGCTTCTACCTTTACAATTCCTTGCAAATTTTATAGCCATAGCTGTTATTGCCACTTTTGTATAGAGCCAAATTTTCAAACTCATTTTCAAAGTCTCAGCTCACCTTAAATTATGCGAAAATGATAAAACTTGGTTCCATTTCAGGACCTTTCCTGCATGATTCTATGGGAAATAGAAACGGTTGAAATATACCAAAGAACGTGAGATAACTACAATCTCAAGAATAGCGTTTCCTTGATCATTTTCAAACTAGATTGAGGTCCGCTGAACAATTTTGTATAGGTATACAAATGCTTGCACCCAAGCTCTGCAAGGATATGAGAGGTCATGAGAGAAGAGCATCTTGTAAAACGAAAGAGAGGAGAAAACATTTATCTCGCCAAGTGTAGGTTAGTCAACCGAGCTCATGTTTCACTAACCTCCTGCATTTCTCCTTCATCACTCTCTCTCTCTCTGTTCTGTCTCTTTATCTTTCTTAGGATGTTTTCCTGCTACTTTTTCTCGGAGTGAGCAATGCGTTACTTGCATCTACATACTCATAGCATTACGACAAATCCTCTATGTTCCAAATGCCACCTGTTTGCTTGATTTTTAACAATTTCCATTTTGGGAAATATCCATGTTCCATTTCCTTCACTGTTGTATGAATGAATCTCGCATCCGATGAGAATCATCACAGCACAATCATATGATCTGTAGACTGTGTGATTGTGTTCTAGAGATTGAAACAGTTGTATTTGTTCTCACGGCACGTTTAATATAAATAAACCATAAATGATTTCTTTTTATTTTTCAAGTAAGATTTTACGCGTGTCTTTTTCCCCTGCTTATGCTTTGTTTCATTCACCTGCATTTGGTGATGGGATCCGAGCGTATCACACATTCGCGCATAAACTAAAGCTAAAATATCGTAAAAGATGTTACAGCGGCTACCGACACGTGTGCTCAGTCTAGGTAATATGATATGAGGAGACCTTGCATACTGCGTAAAACTCATAGCGTGACCACACAGTTAGAATTTCACAACACCGCTGAAGCAATCTGTAGTAGCGGACACATCGTTCTTTGTGCACTGCGTGAACGCCATTAATCTGAAGACAACTGTCGTTCTTTTCGCGGCAACAATCGTTATCTTTATTCCGTCAGTATGACTTTTATTTTTATGCAGCTTTGTGTCATACTGAAATCCGAGGTTTTTTCTTTTTCTTCCAGAGTGGTGTTTCCTTCAGATATCTCGCACAGAAGAAACGTCACTGATTCTGAGATCACTCAAACACTCCAGTACGACACTGAACCTCTAACTTCCTGCTTAACAAAAGCAACGCTGACATGTATTACGAGAATCCGATTAAGAGTTGACAACTACGAAACGACCGATGAACGGAAACGAATGAACCGTGTCATCGGAAGCGCGCCGCCGAAAGAAGACCTATGTCATTTCCGGTCGAAGTGTTCGAAGAGCACTTCACCAGTGGCAGTAAGTGGAGACCCCAGACGCCACGACTGAAATACAGTTTCGCTGTTCAAAGCCGTCTTGTCCTATCGCGTCTCATCAATTTTTATTGTCTTCTCGTTTTAGCTTTTGAGAGATTCGCGGACAGTTCGCTTCGAAACCAAAGAACCTTGACAGGAGAGCAGAGCTCTACGGAGGGATGATGATGATGATGATATTCGCTTGAGAGCTCGTGCTCTCCTCGGCTTTTGCTGGTGTTTCTTGAACACTCGTATTTCTTCAATTGGTTATCTGAAACCAAAACCCATTCTTAAGTGCACAGAGGCATGCGTTGCATTTCTACCATTCCAATTATGAATTTCTACATATTTCGTCCGATATATCCCTAACTTTTACTGTGCAAATGACATCGCGTACTTTGCCGACGAGTTCTATAGTACTCAATTCTACAAAGCTACTTAAGCCGTACTCCTCTCAAGAGAAGGAAGATTCATTTGCACGCTAGATGAAATCGTTCGGGTCATACAAAATCACACAAAATGTCATACCCCAAAGTCAAAATCTGAAACGTACGGATATACTTATCCACAATAATATTTCAAAGAAGTTGTAAGTGCATGACAGCGAGAATAGATAGTCTGATACTGAGAGAAGTAGTCTTTTTAGTAAGGCGAGTAATATTTCTGTATTTACCGTAATGTGGCGTATGCTTACATTCAATTATGCACGATATAGCAATAGAATTACGTATAATATAGGTATGTACAATTTTTCACGATTATCATCGGGATTATTGCGCAATTTACGATATTTTTACTAGCATGAAAACAAAAAAGTTACATATATACTACACACCACCATCTCACAAACACTTTCATTATGATGTGCACAACCTAATCCTCGTCAACCTACAGCAAAGGTCCATTCTATCATCCGAAATACATGCGCACACACGAATCCTTCCAGAAGCTTGGAACAAGTCAGATATTCATGATTTGCGACACTGCACTTCCAAAACCATGGTGCTGCATGAAGTCTGTCGCATGCTGCGTTTGAAGAAAAGGAGCGTCTGCGCTCACTGACGAGCAAGTACTGCGAGCACTCGCCGATTCGCGTGTGCAGCCACGCAGCTAAATCCAATTCACTCTAAAATATAACGATAAGATCCTGCAGCGCTTTTGCACCGTTGCGTGTGACTCCACAGTTTCGCCAGAGGCAAGTACGAAACAAAGGCAACAGCAGATAAATAAGAGACCTTGCGGGTCAGAAGGCGACAGGCACATGTGTACACTAATGGCAACCCTATACCCGCAGCATTAGTTAGCGTACCTCTGATATCGTCCAATGGGACGCCAATGAATTGCCGCTTCCTCTCACTTGTATTGAAGGCAGCCGCGTATGTTTCTTTTATTCTGTCCTTACGAGAGGTGGCACTGACAAGGAAAGCATATTACTAGGACCCAGCGCGACAATGTATGTTCCATAGCTGTCAAAAAAAAAGACTATTACTGCCGGTATACAGTGAGCACATCACAACTCTTTATCTGAAATAAATAAAACGCCTGAAAGAACGAGGACGAACAGAAGAAACGACAGACCACGGCGCTGACTCGCAACTAAAATTTTATTTCGCAACGAACAGAATAAATAGCATTTGGAAAAGGATAACAAACGACCATCACGTATGCACAAGGCGACACTTTTGTCATTTTTGTCGCCTTGTACATACGTGATGGTCCCTTCTTATCCTTTTCCAGGTGCTATTTATTCTGTTCGTTACGAAATAAAATTTTGGTTGCGAGTCAGCGCCGTGGTCTGTCGTTTCTTCTGTTCGTCCCCGTTCCTTCGCGCGTTTTATTTATTCAAGATGGAATCACACCAACTTGCCCAGTTAAACGTTCTAACACAGCTCTTTACTCTTGATCATCTCGGATTGGATACCTCAATTCAAGCATGGTGATTCACTAGAAAGTGGTTGTGAAGCTGAGTGTGATGATTACGGTGATGATTTTCACAGGAAGGCCTTTTGCAACGCGGCGGCTACAAATAGTTACTTAGTCTATTTGATCGAATCAGGTTTTATTACATCTATCGCAGCGTATCATTTTGCATATCTTTACTTGATCTTATCTTTATTCATGAAGACCGCACTTTCTATATGGCAAAGATCCTACGCTTGTAGTGCCACCGGCTCTACTTATACCTTTTTTTCCACTGCTATACTAAACGCCCATTGCTTATCTCCGCTGCTGTTCAGTAATTCGCTTTGAATCTCTGTTCCGCCGAAATTCGCAGGGATTCAAAGCGACCATTGATGAATAGATATGTCGACATTCCATTAGCAGCCACGGTTACTTAGATGTTACGGTGCTCCGCTGGTGACCTAAAGACAAGGGTTGAATGCCGGCCTCGGCGGTCAGGCTTTGATGGAGGCGGAGTGCTAGAGGGCCGTGTACTGTGTGATGCCACTGCACGCTAAAGAACTGTAGGGGGTGGAAATCATCCGTACCCTCCATTACAGCGTGCCTCATCATCATGCCATCTTTCATGGCATGTAAATCTCTATAAATTATTATTATTATTATCATTATTATCTTTTTATTATTATTAATTATTATTATTATTATTATTTTATTATTATTATTATTATTATTATTATTATATTATTATTATTATTATTATTATTATTATTATTATTATTATATCGACATTTCATTACGATGCGCAGCGCCATTCTCTCACTTTTGTTGCCGTCCACACAGGCCTCATCTCGTCGCAAATATTTCCTTTGACGCGTATTTGTCTACAAGCCACCAGCTCGGACTATCAAGTGGCAAAGCAGTGCCCTATGTGTTATACCATACATATTTTACTTTCTGGACTTTTCTTCAATTCCATAGTAATATTTCCTGTTTTCATTCTGCCCATCTAATTTACCGTATGTGTTTTTTACGTCTGTATATGAAACCTGCTAGTCTGCTCACACTGTCGCCGTGCAAATCGTTGCCAATTTTCTTCACAACTTTGTCCAATAGGTGCGCACACTTTCGAGGCACAGACGTTTGTGTGCTTTAGCCGAGCTTACATTTCATTTATCCTCTTGCGTCTTTTCTTTTCAATACTAATTTCGCCTCATCTGCCCTACAACTACATCAGAAGAAGGCCAGCAACCAATATCAGTGTTCCTTGGATCATACGTTGTTTTACAGCAAAGAGCCCTGTGGCAATTAGCATGCTGACCTTTCCTCCCCATTGTAATTTCAACAAGATTTCTGATTTGAAGAATAAAATGGCGTTTACGAACACTAGCGCTGGCAACATCACTCCTTTTCTCGCACCGCCTGATATCTAGTGGTGCCCTCATACGCTCTAAGAAAAAACATATTCCTTTTGCTGCTTTCGGAGACTCCTGACTTGCCACGTATATGACTCTCTTTAACCCTTTAATGCCTGAATTATGAAAGCGCCGAGGAAAAAAAAATTGTTTTTCATTTTTCAGCTTTAAATAGCAACCTTAACTTAAATCAGCAGTTGTATTATCCAAAATACAACTTTAATGCATACTTTTAGGTATGTCGAAAATTCGCGGCAACCGGCACTTAAGCCAATAGTAGCTCAATATGTCCAATGCAACGCAAGTAGGGCATCGCCGCATCAATGAAGCGGATCTTGTCAGGGCGACATAACTTGGCGTCGTCATTGTTGTTAAATGCAAGTTTGACTTTATTGCCTTCTAACAATCACGTGACCTCGTGTCGGCCACCGTGTGTGCCCTAGACTCCGCCGCCCAGTAAAGCCGAGTTCTTGGGAGCCGACAGAATGACATGAAGGTGACGGCACCGTGAAATAGATCTAGCTCACCACGAGACAGAGCCAGTATTTTGTTCGGATTTTTCTGCGTCGCAAACAGATTGCTCTGCGTAACGATTTGTTGCGTGAAGGTGTCATTAAAAATTCCTGAAATATTCAATAGGAGCTTGGACAGTGTCACATTGAGGATGAGCGTTTTCAATGTGGCATTTCCCGCTGTTCGTGAAAGTCTTTTATTTTTTTCCACTGTACTGCATATTTTAGAGAAGCACTAGCTTGGCTGGTCTACCACATCTTCGTCTTCATCGTCACTGCTCCATGAAGACACTCGTGCATGTGCATGAGGATCGGGATCGACACTCTGTCGTCTTCGCTGTCCATTGGAGACAGCTGTGGTCACTTTTATCTTCAGGTTGGCAAGCAGCGTGCGAAAAGCCTTTTTTTTCCCATAAAATGAGCGGAAGTCCATCATGAACTTGTCAGTACCTGCAGTCATCACTGACTGACCTCAAATGCCAGATGTCGCGAAATTTCACCGACATACCACAGAAAGCGAGGATCGCGCAGGAAATAACGTACTTCAAACAAACGTGACATGTCGTGTGCAACCTCTTGTATGCGGTGCACATCGAAAAAAATTTTATAGGAGATGGAACTTACGTCCCTCGGGAAGAAAACAACGAAGACGTGAGAGCGGTTGCACGTGCTTCGCGCTCTCCGCAACGATACACAACACTGGGTTCCAGCTTGCGTACTTTACATGCAATGTGAGCTAGATCTCTCGTGCTGAAAGCTACGTCGCCGCAAATACGCGACAAGCCGCTGAGTGAAGGTCATCAAACGCGTTGCGTGTGTTACTTAAATCGGGCACGTCTTTCGGGATGTCGCGAATTCGTGACCAACCGGCAGTAACAGGATTAAAGAAGCACGTCAGCTGTCTTTAGAGATCATTGTACTCTCTTCGGAGAGCCGTGCGACCGACAAGAGACTTAACGTGCCTCATAAAAAAGAAAGTATGTACGTGGCAAGTTAGGACTACGCGAAAGGAGTCAAAGGACTTTCTTTTGTTTGTTTTTTGTTAGAGTGTAGTTCGGCGGCCAACAGTGCCGTGAAGGAGCTTTTGATCCTCATGTGGACGAATGACCACCGGTGAGGGCGTCTTTGAGTTGTGCCGTCGCGCGTGTTTTCTCGAAGAGACCCCGGGTTATACGGGGTGTTATGGCCAATTCGAATTAGGGATTCTAAAATAATGTACTTACGCGCAACGGGTGCCGGATTTCCACAGCTTTTTCGAGATCCTTTTGAAGCAAGTGGCGATATATTTCTTTCAATGTGCTATGCCAGGTGATTAGCAAATCTTGATGAACATTTTTAATAATAACTGCACTTTCTAAAGCACCGTTCCAATGCATTGCACAACTGCAGATTTGTTGCACCCGGATGAAACCCTTTGCAATCCGAAAACAGCCGTCGACCAAAGACCTGAAAATAAAAACTGTAGCACAAGTTCTGTTCGTCGCCGTTGGTACAACGAATGAGCAATGTGGTAGTTCCGCGTGCATTCAGTTCTCGTTTTGCGCCTGTGAAGTGTAAGTGTACGAGTCCGGTCGCACACGCACATCCCATAAAAACGGTTCACAGGCGTCGTCAGCTTGTATAAGGTGCGTGCAATTAAGTTGTTCCGTGCGCTGTTTTCTGTTGCTCGCGACTGCAATTATCAATTTTTTTTCTCGCTCGTGATCTGTGCACTGTCCAATTCTAGTGCTGCTTTTAAATCATCGCTAAGTTGATAACTTCACAGGTTTCACGTACTGCAGCTTCAAGCGCAATCCGTTAGCAGGAGCAGCTCTGCGAACGCAACCTTAGGAATCAATGCACAGTGTGTTTCCGTTAACTCGATCTCGTGTTTTTTTATTTCTTCGATGCTACATGCGCCGCATTGGCGCAGAATTCTTCAGACTCCTATGTAGCAGGTAATGATATTTGTCTTACAATGCGCTACGCTAGCGTAATTACGAAAAATGACTAATAAACTTTGAAATCATTACTACATTGAGAAACCTTCAGTTTCTAGCGTGAAATATTTGGCGCGTGTTGAGAAACATCTCAATCTTTCAGTGCGCAAAGACAACTGCTATGTTGAAATTTTCCTCTGCCCTTTATTAAGAGCGCGCGACATATGTAAAAAAAAATACTACGTGACTACACGTTAATGTACCGTGCGTTAGGTGTCCTCACATGTGCTCTAAATAAACTAGCAAAGTCTGCTACGCGCAGAGACATTAAATGAACAGGATGTCTGGTGACTATCATGGACGCGTGTTGCTGCACGATGTGTTCGATGAAAATTTGGAGTACAATGATGACATAGCCAATACCACAGCGTCAACTTTAACAGCAATGCCTGCTGCAGTAAAGCTCTATCTATTGAAATTTTTTATGTCAGTGGTGATGCTGAAATGTACTGTTCCAAGTCAGAATATAAAGGCTTCAAACACACCGGAGTATTGAGAGTGGCTCCGGCGTAATTCACACTCCAGCTTTACCGATGGACGGTCACTTTCTAACGCTTCTTTTCCTCGTTTTCGTATCTATCCACCTCCTCACGTGGAGGGTAGCCCAATAGACTTTTGTATGCTTTACATCTTCGCATTTCCTCTCCATGCTATCTCTATCTTTCTCTCCGCTCACTCTTTCTGCAAAACTGCGGGAGCAAGACGTTTTGCACACGTCGTTCATATGTGAACGCGATCACCACGAGCTGTAATCTGAGCGGTAACCTCTTGAGCAGCAGCTGAGGGTCATTATTACACACAAGAGCAGTCAGTTCCTCAAATCTTGCTCTTTGGACTACCTATTGGTGAACGCGACAGTGGTATTGCCGCTGCGAAATCAACAAAACACCGCGACCACCTGCGACAATTCCACAAAATGTGAATTTTTACTTCAGAATTACCGTACAATATCTAACAAGAATCACAAGCTTTCTACGTTAATTTGCTGTGGTTCCAAGTGGCGGAATTTAAATAACAGCTGCAATGTTGAAATCTGAACTCCCGAGGTGCATTAACACTCCAACGGTATTTTTGCCTCTGTAAATCCACTTCGGTAAGACGCGACAGTTAGAGAGGGACGACTCCTTGGGTACTCGATCTTCAGGATAAATGTCGACGAGAACGGCGTTGCACGGAACTAAACAACAAGGGGATAGTCGCATGACGCAGCGCGTAACAAACACTCACCGACGGACCGTGACGGTTATCTGGACACGCCGCTTGTAATGCACTCACTCCTCACCTCGTTTATATCGGCAAGGAGGAAGGGAGCGGGCAACGCACTTTAATTGGAAACGTTAGGCACTCGTGTGCTGGGATGAAGGCGGTTGTACATAAAATATACAAGGAGCGAAGCATTGCTCCCACGGGGCACATTTATTTCCGAGCCGCTTGAGCATTCCGCCCCCTAACCTTCATTTTCTTCGGCTATCTCTCTTCGTTGACACCCTCCCTTTTTTTTCGTTGTGCACATTATTTTTCTCTCTCCGCGTTACTTGACATCGTGCCGAACGCCTGCACGTTATTCGCTTCATTTTATTCCCTGGCGGCGCAGTGCTTGGTGCTATTTATTTCTTTATACGCGCCCCTACTTTATCACTCCAGCCATGCGTCCTTCGCCTCTTCGACCCTAAGGCGCTTCGAAGCTCGAAAAGGCGTTTTTTATCTTTATTTGAGACCAAAACACACGATTTCCCAATATAGTTCGCGCTTCCAATGAGGGCCGTGGTCTCCTGTGTTTTAATTAGGAAACAGGAATGCACGACCACCACCACCACTGGCAGCACCAAGAGAACATTCCTTTATTCGTGCTGTACTTTAATACCGAGCACTTTCTTTTGTTCTTGTCATTCCGTCACGATATTCAACTGAAGCTGTCAGCGTATCGCTGCTCAGACCTCCCTCAACCTCACAACATTCACTTCCTTCCTTCTCTTCTTCTTCCATTTCCGGAATCTATGTTCTGCGCTTCTCTCCCTGGCATGCCTCCTTGAGCATGTATTGATGACGTTCGCCAGGCCTGCGTGCTCGCCAGGCCTGCGTTCGCCAGGCCTGCGGTCACAGCCTTACGACATTTCGTGCGTCTCTCTCTCTCTCTCGTTCGCTCTTTCGAGTAACGTCGTATGTACTTTTCCGAAGGTTCTTGCGAAACTTGCGGCTTTCCCGCAAGGCATGGCAGCGCTCTACGCATACCGTCGCGGTCATTAATAGAATATACCGAGAAATTAAAATATGCCTTACACAAGAGGTACATGAAAAGTCAAAACATACCAAGAAGAGGCCACGTCTAAGGTGAGTCAGTCAGTTTGCCATGGTTGTTCTAAATAGAAATAGAGAGCGGCTGATAATGCAGGGATCTCAAGAGTGGGTTTTCGGGGTGCCTTATTCCTAATAAGACTTCGTTATTCGTTATTATCATAACGCGCCGCACATTTACCGAGACAAAGTTTTAAAAAAACACGAAAAAACATTTAGGTGAGTTCAAAACAGCTCATTCGTATCAGTGTCCAGAGGGCAGATCATGTCAGAATAAGTATGTATGAGTTTCTTATAAAGCTCCGAAATATAAAACAGATAATTAAAATTTACTAATCATGAATAGTGAGATTCCTTTAGGTGTCCTGCTTAACGTTGCACTTTCTTTAGTCTCATCTGCTTACAGCAGTTCACGAGCGTGAAATTATTGTCAAAAGCCAATTGTAGCAGACGCAGAAAGCATAAACATGCGATAACTCGAACTAAAGCAGCTTATCCATGCAGCGTGCTTTTCCAGACCATAAATTAAAAAAAAAATCCTATAGCTTTTTCCCCTTCGCACTGGAAACTAGAGCGACCTCAATAAAGTTCTTCCATCCATCCACGTTTTCACGCACGAAATCTACGTCGAGGCAGAAGTGCTTTGCAGCAACTTGAGTTATACATAAGTGACTAATTAACAAGGCCTAGTTAAATAAGTTTTCAATTTATGACTTTAGTGCAGCTGTTTATATGGGACAGTTGCAAGACGTCACAAATTAAGGGCATGTCCGTCCTTTTTAGATGTGGCAAAAGTTGCATGTAAATTGAGATCTTAATATTCCAATTTTAAGGCTGACGTCGAAAGTGAACGTGCCCGGCGTGCTGGAAACGTGAGTGCTCTGCTGCGCCAGAGCGTAAGTACTCGTGACGAGCAAGTGACGAGATCTGAGTTAAGCCGCTGAATGTAGAGCTAGCAAATTACCCCATAAGCACTTTTCATAGCCATATGGAACACCATCACTAAGTTTTTCGACACGAAGCATTACATCTTCATAATCACAGCTTTTATTCTCCTTTGCGAATGCAGGTTTGGGACTCATTTTTTCGCGAGTGTTTGTCACGCAGCCCTCTCTTGACGTCACTGAAGCATGTTACACTCAATACGCCGGATACAGTGCACGTAGCCCTGAGATCAGACACATCATCGTGAGTTCAGTTTAAGGAGATTAGGCATACAATTTAGAAGATAACGGATGATGAATAGGATAAGGCGCATTAGTTAAGAGGTGAGGAGTGACATTTTTCAAAGTTGCGCATTTTTTTAAAGTCGGGAAGTATCTAGGGAAAAATGTTATTACATCACCAAGTCAACTTCTATAGCTACAAATGTTTTCTGCAATAATATGCTAAAGACTCTAAACCCCCCAAACATACCAGGAGGGCCATGAAAAGGAGCTTTTCTTAAAATATGATGATTAACTTCAGTACTAACAAAAAAAGTCACAGTTTCGCCTCAAGGGTGGAGCAATGAATGCGATAGCAAGAAATTGGAGTGTCACAGGAATAGCGGCAAAAAGCTAGAAACTTGCTGCGCGCTGCTTAAGCACAAAACACGCAGGAAAAGAAAACACACAAGGGAAGTGCGAAATAACAACTCTCACAGCTCGGCACTTTCAGCGCGCTGCTCAAACACAAAGAAGGAGGCACGAAAAGAACGCACAGGTATACATAGGACGAACGCGAACTGTAACAGTTGTTACTTCAACTAACCCCCACTTTGGTTGTTCTAGCTAACAGATCACTCCTTTCACAAACGCGGCCCCTGCAGCGAGCATTGTGACCTTCGTGTGGTCTATAGCTTCAGCGCAAACTTTGCGGTGAAAGCACAAGACATACAGAACTCCCCCTCAAGAGATAATCGCACGAGCACAGTTAACCACACCCTGTATGTCAAAGTACAAGTCGAAGGCGCATATCCCAGCTCCGGCGAAACGCTAGAAAGTTTTAGAGTTGGAGAACCAAGAAATTTGCGAGGCTCCAGGACGCAGGCGCAGAAAGCGATCCACTCGTGGACTCTTGCGCTTGCGTTGTCCCAAGACCCTGTGGCGCCTTCATTTGCGCGGCAAACAAAACCGCAGACCGCACGACCTTAAGAGAAGAAAATAAAGACGGCGCTTGGCAGTGGCACGTGAAGCCACGGCTCGCGTTCCCTGCAGGCGCCGATTCTGGTCACTAAGATAAATCTTCGTTTACCACTATCCACCTGCTCAAAAAAGGCTGACTAGAGAGCAAGCAGTGACTTCGAGAAGGTTCCAGGTAGGCACCTATCCGCACGGTACACTACTCCACGCAACGTACTCCGGCAACTTCAGTAGGAACTGCAGATACTGCCCGGAGAGTGCTAACACCCTTTACCACATAGTACGGGGATGCCGAAACAATCCATGTATCCCGCCCATAGACGAACAGAGCATCCAAGAAAATCGGGAGGACCAGTGGGAGGTGTTGCTGACGTCACTAAACCCTGAGGACCAGCGCGGACTGGTGGACAGGTCTCTGGCATCAGCTGCAAGCCATGGCTACCTGGAATAAGGAAGTCACGCACCTCTCTGGGCGAAGAGAACGCGCGCCTGGTCAGACAATCAAGTTTAATTCTCTGGCTCTAGTTCGTACATATTTCTAAGGCTAAATTTACAGCGCAAAGGCACTTCTTTGTCCTTCTTGCTTCTTCTTTACTTCTGTGTTCCTGCACCCATCTGAATATTTCATGTCTCCGTGAATGTATTACACTATCATCCTTGTTACACGTTTTGGTTTAGAGCACGGTGTAAGAAAAATAATTTAGGTGTGGACACTCCGCCCGACGGCGCGTCCACATAATGTTCGCCTCTTTCCTCCTCTCGGCCCCCATGTCGCAGCGCCTCCCACGCAACCGCGGCCGGCGCATCTTTCCTCCTCTCGAAGACCAGCTGCGCGTGCGTAGCGCCTCCCACGCAAACCGCGGCCGGCGCATGTTTATATAGAAGACCAGCTGGCAGCAGAGAAGTCAGCGAGCAGAAAGACTCCGTACGCGCTCTAAGCAAGACGCCGCGCTTTTACGTACGCAACGCTGTTAGGGACGCTATGTGCGTCGGGTGCGCCGTTTACACCGTGAAAAAATACAATGAGGTGAAAAAAAAAGAAGAAAAACGCGCGTTCGCCTCGTCGCAATAGGGACGCGCGTTCGCCTCGTCGCAATAGCCCCCATGTCGGGTGCGCCGTTTAGCGCCCCCCACGAAATGCGGCGGGCATGCAGCGCCCCTATTAAAGAAAAAAAAATGAAGAAAAACGGCCGGCGCATCTCCTTCGCGGCGGGCGGGAATAGGTTTCCACACCTAAATAATTTTTCTTACACCGCCCCATGGTCGCAGCGCCCCTCTGGACGGCGGCGCATGCGCATATTCGCGGCGGGCGGAGAGTATGAAAGAATAAAGCACCTAAATAATTTTTCTTACACCGTCTCCTTCGGTTTAGCGGGCGGAGAGTATTGTCGTAAATAATTTTTCTTACACCGTTGAAAGAATAAAGCGTTGTGTTCGCGATATGTGTCGTAAGTTTCTCTTTTTAAGAATAAAGCAGTTTTAGTTCGCGTGTAATTTTGGCGTCATTTCTCTTTTTACGTGGGTGTCTTGTTCGTTTGCGCTGTAATTTTGGCGTCATGATTCTGGTCGCGGTGTATCATACCTATACTGTGATTCTGGTTCAGTCGCCTCGCTTTTCCCTCCTGTGTCGTAAGTCTACAAGAGTCAAAGCGTTCCCACTAGCTCGCGCCGCCACGAGCCACGGGACGCTCTTCTTTCTTCCTGGCCGACTAGCCACGAGTGCAGTGGCACGGACAATGGCGCTCCAAACCCAAAATGGAAATCTAGAGTGGGTCGCCAGCAATACGACGCAAACGCAGCGCGGGCGACAATACCGCATGGGCCGCGTCTCGCATAATTTTAATTTCGCCACGTGTGGAGTCCCGTGCGTTTCACTTAGCGCCACGTGCGTTTGTATTCTGCCGTTAGTATCCTAGAGAATGAATGAGGCATGGCGTGATTGCAGCGAAGAAAATCGCTCGGTTCGCTCTATTCGCTCTGTTCGCAACCGCCGCTAATGGCGGTTTCATTTCACACGGACTCCGAATGGTCTGCGATTTTCGCACTGCGACTGGCGCGGCGCGCAAAGTTGCTTGCTGCCGTTGTTCGTGGCAGACACTGCATAATTTTCGAATGTAATGTAACAAGCTGTGCGTTATGATATTCTTAAATTTTCATCACCGGTAGCGAAGAGCACGCTTGTTTTGCCGTTTAAAAACACTTTCAAATCTAAATTCACTTGAGAATACGCAACAACGGCCATAACCAAAACAAACTCGGCGCAATTTCGACGGGTCTCGACTCAAAAATCGCTCCGCCGCTACAAACAGAGCGAAAAATTTCCAACATGTTGGTCGCTCGCCGCTGACCGCTGCGGCGAGAGCGATTGGCCGTTTTTTTCGCTGCGAGCGAATTCGCAGCCTGAAAATCGCTCTCTTTTTTGTCATGTGAAACGGCCTTAAGGCAGCGAGCAGCGGAGCGAAGGGTCGCAGGTTCGAAACCCCGGTCGAGCGCTCGCTTCGGAATTTTTCTTCTAATAATTGTTATCTGTGGCTTTATATATACATATTCGAGGCCTGACGGCGACGGCAAAAATCAGCCGAGAGTGTCAATATAATTGCTATCGCAATAAAAGGAAAGGTGACGTAGGGCCGTAATGAAAGAGTTATCGTACAGGAAATCTGTATGCACAGCTACAAACATAGACATATCTAGCTGAACGTATAGCTGCAAGAGTGGGACCTACGGGTTATGTTATAAAAGCGCGAATGGTATTCAATCAGAACGAAAAACCTGAACTATTCGCAATTGCTTCCGTGTTTATAAAAGGGAGTGAAGAGAGGCGGAAATATGACTGATACTTGGGTCACTCTTTTTTTGGTACAACCATTTTGTATCAGCCCACTGAGCTGTGTGTTTTATTATACACGCTCCGAATTTCTCTTCTTGCTTCGTGCATATTTTATTCCATTGTAGTTCAAAGAGGCCTTCGCGAGAAGAGAGTAATGGTGGCCTGAATTATGTATTCATCGCTCGGGGCTCACTTCTCGCGGGACGAACTGTGCAGCGAGCTGCACTGTATGACGCTACACACGTGCCAAACCCACACGTGCTCTACTCTGGTTCGAGTGCTTAGTTTCACGCCACCAAGTCGTCCATATTTAGAGGAACATCCATACATTCTTTATTTTTCTTTTTTTCTTTTTTGTTCCGCTCCGTTCTCGTTACCACCCTTTTCGAGCTTCGAGAATTTTCACACATTCTCTTTCGCGGCGGGCGGAGCGGGGCGGTGCCGCCGCCTGTGAGATGTGAAAAGAAGTAATGCTTCACGTTCGACACTTACTAGCGCTTCCTCCGAGATTGCACGCGATATCGAAGGTAATGGTTAAAGCGTCTCGATACCAGAGAGGTAGACGGCGCGCTGTCGTCGCCGAGGCACCCTTGACCCTTGACGCAGTTACGTTCTTTGCCTTTGGCTTCGATTAGCGTGCGTCGGCTCATCGGAGCAGTGCAGCTCCACGTGCAGCAACGGGATTTCTCCGCGGCCGACTGCTTCAATTGCGAGAGCACCGACTAACAAAACTGCTGCAATATGCGTCGCAGAAAGGGCGCGATTTCGACGGGCGAATGTTGTGACTTGGTGGAGCGAGAGCGCGCCTGCGAGACAGAGGCCAGCGGGACGCACGCATTTGCGGCTCAGGCTACGAACCCTCTACCTCCCGTGTGCTGAAAGCGCAGTGTGTGTTAGGTAGCATGAGCACAGGCGTCGGCTACCCATTACTAGAAAGCGCACACCGTGCCGGTGCTCTCCTTAATTGACGACGCTTTGAAGAAGCGCATACCGGGTACCAGTGTTGATTATGAGCTTGTTGATATCATCCTTACGCGGGATTCACGATTCGCTGTGTCCAATATCACATCGCAGCTACCAGAAAATGATCTGCGTTAGGGAAGAGACATGTTGTCAATGGGTCTCCACGTCAAACGGTGCTAGCTGCCAAACGCGAATAGACATTGTAAAGCTCTCAACACACTACACAATAAGCACTACTTCTGAAGACACGTTTAATTTCGTGTTAACCGATTCCTATGACGGAGGGATCAGCCATTTTTTTGTTCCGCTCCGTTCTCGCTACCACCCTTTTCGAGCTTCGAATGAATGGGTCGGTCACGAATGCGGTGGGCTTTCTCTGCAAAGCACGCTATATGCGTCAATGATTCTCTCCCGGCTCAGAAAAAGCGCATAGAACTCGCTCTACACGTGGGTGCGAAACGCGGGGAAGCATGAATTCTTTAGAAATTTGTAATAACACGGATGAAAGTTTCACGAGAATGAATGCGACGCCTTTCACATGCGTCGCGGAGAAAAAGCGCATACGCGCTGTGCGCGACCGCTGCGCCCTAGGCTGTTACTGAACCGCACCCGGAGCTTCGATACGACCGCTTTTTTTATTTTTATATTTTATATCAGCTCGAAAGAAAAAAGTAACAATGAGAGAAACACTGAAATAATGGACGCGGTTAATGGTTGACGGCTCGACACTAGCTTTGTTTATGGTGACAGCGTGAACTCTTTTACACAGACGAAGAAATGTAATATTTGTGATCGCGCCTTTGCGGAGTTCTTTGGCGCATTAAAAGTTTGCTCTAAAGTATTGAAAAATGTAAAAGATTGAAGATAGCCGGTTAACCGCGACCGGCATCTCTTTTCTGATGGTCCCCAGCGCGAAATTAAGTATTGATCCTTTATCCCGTTCTGTTCACTCTAATATTTCCACGCGTGCAGGCTCCCGTTCTGTCGCATCGAAAATTAATACCCAAGCTTTCCTGGCCGTATCACAGCGTCGACTCAAGCATGCATGTAGTTAGAGAAAAAAGAAAGTTTATTCATGTAGCACTGCAAACTCTAATGTTCAGCCGTGCATGTACTAAAAAGCGCCGCAAGAAATTCCGTGTTAATGTTTCCAGATTAGGAATAACTAAACGGACTGATTCACCGATCGGTGCATTGCACACTCTGCGAAATACCAACCTACCAAAATGCACTGCACTTCAGGAAAGAGTCCAATGCAGTTAATAAATTATATTAGACGAAACTACGGCCCTCAAAGGCGTGCTAGTCACATGCGTGTTCGTATCCGCTGTTTTCCAATAATTGACGCAGTCTCGATCGTGGGATTGTTGGCGATCAGCCATTTCTGACACGGCAATTGATATTTTGTCGAGGTCACTTGTCATTTCACGTTGTCACATTTCATTGTTGCCACGCATCGTTCCATCTCATTGTTTCACGCATGACCAGTCGTTGTAGCCGGTAGCAGTAGAAGTGTTGCGCTGCTAGCCACGTGGGTGAAGATCCAATTCGCGACAAGGTGGAAGGAAACAGGAGTATTGCGCAATGCGAAAGAAAGAAAGAAAGAAAGAAAGAAAGAAAGAAAGAAAGAAAGAAAGAAAGAAAGAAAGAAAGAAAGAAAGAAAGAAAGAAAGAAAGAAAGAAAGAAAGAAAGAAAGAAAGAAAGAAAGAAAGAAAGAATAACATCAGGCACCCATACGTCCATCTTCGCATGCCGCCATTTTCCCCATTCTTTCTTGCCCTTGGCCATAGGGCAAGGGCTGCTGATTTTACAGCGGAACTCTTACAGTAGCCGTCATGCCCTTAGGCGCTCGCATAAACTATCATCATCAGGCATGGCATCCACCTTTCTGGAGTGTGCAACGCAATAACTCAGCTGTCGCGCACACTCTCCGTCCTTTTTCTGCATGTTCTGCTTCCCTCCCCGAACATGTGCGCCGGGCGCGCGCTCTCACGCTGGGCTAATTTGGCCAGCGCGGGATGGAATCTCTCGAATGAGAGAAGGAGTACAGAGAGAGAGAGAGAAAAGAGAAAGAGATAGAGAGAAAGAGAAACATCCTTGGCCAAACTTTTTTTTTTACGAGGAGGGATGCGAGCTCCGTACCCACGAACCAAAGGCGAGTATCGTAACCACTCGGCTATCCAGGCGCGCTAGCAGAGCAAAACATAACCTTTTATGGTATAGCATAACAGGGTGAGGGGATAATGGAAGCAAGGGTGAGGAGGAGGGGAAAGACTAAGCATGGTATGTAAACAAAAAGAAAAGGAGCGATAGAAACAAAGAAAGGATAACAGAAAGAGAAAAGAGAGAAAGAAAGAGGAACCGAGAAATAGAGAGACGGAGAGAAGAAAGTTAAAGAAAGATTGTAAGAGCGATAAGGAGGAAGAAATATATATACAGTTAGAGAAAGGAAGAAATATAAATAAAAAAAGACAAAAAGACATATAAGAAGCAAAGACAAGACACAAAGGAAAGAACGAGGTGAAGAAAAAAAGAGACGAAAACAAACACGGCCACCCAGACTGTGGCAAGGAAAGAGATTGGTGGCAAAGAGTCCTTCACAGTGGAGCTCTTTCAGATCAAATACAAGCCGTCCAGAAGGCCCACAATATGGCGGTAAGGTTAAACCTTACTGTCCCGACGTGGGAGCCGCCTGCGTCAACCTAGGGTTGATCTCGAGGAGCCGAATAAAGTTCATCATACCATACCCAGTTCCGCACTCCCTTCAAGCTTGGCACTGCAAGTGCGAAGCCACCCTAATTTTTAACGACGGAGCTGTTAAAGCCGACGGTTAGTCCGTGCAGAGCAAACATACAACTATCATCATCGTGAACCGACACGAGCTATCTTCGTCGCCTTCTTCCTCTACGTCCTCTTCATCTTCTGCTTCGCACACAGAACACGAACCCTGATTGGTCCGGCCTGGGATGGAAACTGTGTTGGCGACAGGACGAGTGCAGGGAGAGAGAACAGAGAGAGAGAAAGACATAGAATGAAATAGACAAAAAAATACAGGAAGAACAGAGATAGAGAGAAAATACAGAAGAAGCGCGAAATATAGAGATGAGAAAGAAAGAAAGGGTACAAAAAGAAAGAAAGCTAGAAAGAGGGAGAAACAGCAACAAATATATATATAGGGAGAAAGACAGAAATAGAAATAAACCGAGACAAGAAAGACAGAAAAACAGACAGAAATTGAACAAGAGAAAAAAGGAGAGGAATAAAGCAAGACGAAGATAAAGAGACAGAAGGCAGGCCACCAGCTGAGCACTTCCTTCAGGATTGGCACCACTAGTGCGCAGCTGCCCTATGTTTTTTTATTGAAATGAGTCGGTTACTAGCAGCCGCAGTTTTTGGCGTACGCAAGTAGTGAACGTTTAGATACGGGTAGTGCAATTTTTCACTGATATTTTCGTTGCTCAGTATATGGCAACATAAAGAAAATAAAGAAGGAAGACAGAATTACATCTCTAGTTATTTGTGTTAACATAGCCCAAAAGCTTATAATGATATAAAGTATTTATCTACAGTCTGACCTGTGTAATGACGGAGGCTTTTGATGGTGACGTATATTAGGAGCGCCAACGTACGTTTGGTTCCATTGGCACTACAATCCTTCACGGTCTTCCACACCTGCATCCAAGAAGCTTCCACTGTCACGCAGTAGCGCACTCCGTACTCAAAATAGTCTCCATTCTTTCTCGACATACGAGGAGATGTATAGGCTATGACGTAGTGGTCCACAAAGTACACTGAATCTTCGATGTTTGTTCGAAACCCTCCGGTAATGTCTTCTGTCGGAGCGGACTTTTAAACACAATGGGACTTATGCACAATTAAGAGGAAGCTCAGGGCTCTCAGACAGTAAAGTATGCTCTAAATCGTCTATTTAACACGAAAGTGCTTTATGCCCGGGACCACCAAGACTTTCATGACGTATTTCCGTCACGGAAGTAAGTCAGCAAAATGAACGCCATCAGATGGCAAAGAAAAAACTATAAGAAAAAGTTGCGTTGACCGGAGTCGGTCTGCGACGATGGCTCGCGGGCGTTTAGCCCACAGAGCTACCGTGAAATACATTACGGAGGCTACATGAACGCGCCTTTTATTTTTCACAATTTCCTTTTACAGTGCTCGTGGATTGATGGATAGATGCGATGAGCGTCCTCTTTAAAAGCCTGTGGTGACATCTGTGTCACCAGGCTAGAAAAAAAACAAAAAAAACGCGCCGTTCCTACAACCATCCCATTCGGCGCGTGTCCAATACAAGTTTACGTTCGTCAACGCTTTAACACACCGTGATTATTTATTACCAGTATTTATTATGTGCTTGTTGATGCCATCTTTGCGCGGAATTAACCATATGCGGTGTACACGTATATGTTATGAACTTCATGTGCCGCAAGTGATCATGGCCGTTAGTTGTCCATACGGAGATGTGCCACTAGGCGTCAATGCGCGTGAGATGCGTCCACATCAAGCGGTGTATACCTGCCAAACAACAATAGACATCTTAGAAGCTATCATATACCAGTGCACTATTAACAATGAACTACTACTGTGACGACACGTTTCACTTTCGTGTTACACCGATTCCTATGACGGAGGGATTAGCCATTATTTTTAGATGCGAATCATCTCTTGCTCGGGTCTATGTCCCGCGGCGTCGGCGTCCGCACTCCCACTACGCATGCGCATTCTCCTCCTTCCCTCTCTCCAACAGTTGCGCGTTACTCTATCCACTTCTCTCCTACCACCTGCTTGCGCTTCTCCTGCGTTCTCGCTTCTGCTCTCGGGGCGCATGCGCTACTCTCCTTCTCTAGTCTTCTCTCCTTCAAGTGTGAATGTAAAGCGGGTAGAGCGCTGCGTGCGTTCGGTTCAGTGCTTGCTTCGGTTCATTCCGCTTGACTCCGTTGATGCTTCCGATGAAGTTTGATGGTCCGATGAAGTGTGATGCGGGCTCGACATGCCGAAATTCTCTCCTGCGCAACGCCGCAATATGCGCGAGCGCATGCGCGTCCCCTCCCCATCTCTCTCCTCTCCTACGCTGCCCTGTCGCGCGCCTGTCGACCGCGTTCCCCGCTCGCCCTGTGAGAATTAACGACCAGGCTAGAGGGAAGACACGACGCGCGTAGCGTTCCTCTTTGCGTTCCACGACGCGAGGTCGGTAGCATGCCCGAGATCGGTAGCATGCCCAACGAACGCCAGCAGAACGCGATCGTGCAAGTGCTCCGGCTTCGCATCGCCTCATGGTCCCCTTTAGCGGGAGATGGTGTAATTGTTTTTCATCTTCTGCTTCGCTCCCTCATCTTCTGTTTATGCTCGGCATAAACAGCTCCGCTTTTTGTGTTCCCCGGCGAAAGAAGTTGATGGGTTCATTCACGCGTACCACCGCGCATGGAAGTAGATACCCGAACTAAAAGGAGTACAAATGGGGAATCACAAAAGCCTATTTACATGGATGAAAGTAGGTAGATCCTATATTAGGAATACAAAAGAGGGATCAGAACATATTATTTACACATTCTGTATCTTTTTCTACCGCTTTGTACGACAACGTCCCTATTTATTTATTTATTTATTTATTTATTTATTTATTTATTTATTTATTTAATTATTTATTTATTTATTTATTTATTTATTTATCATAGTATCCGCAGTACCCACGGGCACTACAGTCGGGGATATTTTATGAATATAAGCCCTCGCGTGAATACCAAAATAACAACAGGAGATCGTGACCTGGAGGTAGACAAAGTACCAACTCGAGTTCATACCTGCGCACAGTTCTGCAGCGCGCGTATGAGCAAGGACTGATGAAAGATGATGGAGGAAAGAAAAGTGATTGCGTACGCGGAAAATAACGGCTCTCCTTCAGGGCTATGCTAATCTGTGTGGAGCTTTTCAGAATGAGCAATTTAATATGAGCGAACAATGCCTGTGCTACCATCGGTACTACTGTTTCCTCAGGAACACGAAAAAAGAAACACGACAGGTTGGCGAACAACAATAGAGAGCCCGCCTGGGGCCATAGTCTTTACTCGGTGGCTCGGAACACGTGCCTTTCATAGACCTGGCAAAAAAACACTGATAGCCGGAAGGAACATCCGGTTATTATACACGAGTGTGCAGCCCATTCTCGGATCGATGTGTCACCGAGAGCCTATACAGACAGCTACTCTTGCTGTGAAATGCCTTCGGCATAGGCCATGCCAAAGAGGCAAGAATATAAATGCTGAAACAAAGACGTCCCGTTGAGATGGAGAGCACAATAACAGAATGGCATTCGCTGCATTAAAATGGAGACGGCATGTCTCTGTCACAATAGCGGAGGAGAAACACTTAAAGAAATGAGCTTGTCAGCCGAAACTTAGCGGAAAGAAGGCGAAACATTGTAAATTGGGTCTTCACGATAAGGGCTGTGAGGCCCGAAATTTGAAGAGCTTTCACACGCATGTCTTCGGCTCTCTCAGCATAAGGACTGTGGACGCATATTGAAGCGAGAGCCTAGAGACTTAATTCTTTTCTTCGCTTCACGAGTGAGTGGAAATTGGAAACAAGGTAGAAAGACGGACACAATTTCGCTTTCCGTAGTTCACAAACTCGTATGAATTTACGAAGTGATGACAAGACGTCCCATGAAAATCATTCGAAAGAACTCTTGCGGCATCGAGCTGTACGCTATAAAAAATCATATCGACATTATTATATTGCGAACCTGTCATAAGTAAGGCCACTTCACCTGCAATTACAACAGACAAGTCAACACGCAAGCTGTCAACGGAGAAAAAAATCACAGCATATCCACGGCGTGAATGATGATGAATGGGCGAAGCTGCGGAGGTTCATCGGTAAACCGTGAATCTTCCGTGAATTCTGCCCAGTACATCATCACCGACGTGAGATCGGGCGCGTTTATACTAAAGGTTCGATGAGAGTTACGACGACTTGCGGCTCACTTTAATTTTACATGTACGCTGTGAATTTTCATTGTTTAGAAAACCATTGCTTTAGAAAACATCTGGCGTCTTTCGTTGAGCAGCTGGCGTCTTTTCGTTTTGCTTTAGAAACATCTGGCGTATTTTCGTTTTGCTTTTAGAAAACATCTGGCGTCTTTCGTTGGTTTATTTCGTCAATCAACGGCGTTTTGAACAAAATTTTTATTGTTTAATCACGCACAGGAGAAATCTCACCAGGCACTACCTTGGAGGTAAACAATGGCTGCTAATGGGAATGAGAGACAGAAGAAGTCGGCTTTTAGCTAACACTTACACTTCTACTTCTACTAACGTTTCCTACTGGAACATGCCAATGGCTGCTTTTTGATAACAATGCTTTTTGATAACAATTTATTTTATGATAACAATGTTCACTGTAAGCTTTGAAATCTTGGTAATATAAGAGCGGAAAAGAAACCGAGGCGGTCAAAATAACACGAAGCACACGACTATATGGCTTACATTAAATTCGTATTACGGTTTTGACTCGTAATTCTTGCGAAAGTAAATCACGATAGAAAATCATCTTATCAGAAGAAAGGGTACTGTTCGCGTCAGTGGTATTTACATTACCCTATATTGCGCAAAAGTACATTTGTTCAGGCCGGTTTATGGCTGCGTAGGTAAGCTAAAACTGTCACGACGTATCTCTTTATTGCATTACATGCAACAACAATGCGTCCATATAAATCCGCTAGCAGTCACCCTTCTGTGCACCTGTATGTGCAATTTGGCACGTTGCCCTTTGCGACCGAAATTAATGTTTGGCAGACACCACGCGCTTTTAAAAGTTTTTTTGAACACGAGGCAACATGAAGTGTCCCTCTTATGTTCTCCAGAAATATCGCAAGCTCCAGCCTTCTTCTTCACCACAGTGTCCTCCACGGACCACTTCAGTTAAACGTGTTGATTCCTCTTAAATATTCGCCAACGTTTTCTAATATGTCAACAGTACTGGAATATCACGCATACACAAGTAACGTAGTGGGGGAATGCTAGCAAAGATAGCTGCCCCCTGCGGGGGCAGCTACACTAAAAGAAATTTCCTTAGAATCTACGAACAAAATGTTCGTAAAATTTAAGGATGCCTGCCCTTTTACTCAAACACGGCAATAACTTACCTAAATGCCAACAGACATGTGTCAGTTTTTTCAAATACGGAAAGAGTCTCCTTGTATAATGTGCCACTTAAAAGTCGTAAAAGTTGGCTTCCATTTCTAATTAGTGTTCTAATTAAGTTCTAATTAATGTTGTGGCTTCCTTTCGAGTTATTTTCCAACCAAAGAACCCTCGTCGTTACCAGGCTACTTTTTTAGGCAAGGTGCTTTGGCGGAAAGCACGGGGAACGTGTTATAAGTATATATATATATATATATATATATATATATATATATATATATATATATATATATATATATATATATATATATATATATATATATATATATATTAGGGGTGTGCGAATATTCGAAATTTCGAATATTTTTCGAATAGTGTTTGCTATTCGATTCGATTCGCACTGGAATTTTACTATTCGAACTATTCGAACTTCCCAAAAACAAATACAGTCAACGCCCGATTGAAAGTTGATCCCTTCAAATTTTTAATATGCTTCACCACATTACACACTCGTATCGTGGCAAAGCTGCTTTCACAGCTCCGTTACGGTCGAACTTGCAAAAGGCAACGTCCGATTGAAGTGGTACGCCTCGATTTTGTTAGTATGCTTCACCTCATCACCACTCGGGTATTGCGGCAAAGCTGCCTTTCAAGCTCCGTTACGTCGAACTTTGCCAAGAAGCAGTCAACGTCCGATTGGAAGTGGTCCCTAGATTTTCAATATGCTTCACCTCATCACACCCTGGTATTGCGGCAAAGCTGCCATTCAAGCTCCCGTTACGGTCGCAAATGCATTACCGTAACTCAATGGAAGACAACGCTGGTTCCAACATGGAGAAGAAAAATTGTGGCTATGAGGTGGGGGGCTGCAATAATGCTGTTTTGGACCTGGAAATTTGGGCACGAAAAGTGTGAAAAATCGGAAGCCGAAGCTATTTTAGCATCCAAAATTTCAGATGTGTTCTTTATACTATAGACGTCTAGGAGGCAGGATTTGGAACTTGTCCGCCTCATCAGTTGGGCTTCCACAGAAGTTCCACAGAAAGAGGAGGAGAGGCTGAGGAAACGGCATCTTCGCCTATCACGTGTAAAGTGTTATCGGCAACACTTTGGTTGCACCAAACCATGTACATAAATACAATTCGGCCTCTACATTGCCTCATTCTTGATAAGACAACTATGAAACACCACCCCGCCAGTGCTTCATCAACCTAGTGAAAAGAAACACTTTCTGTTGCTATATCTATAAGAATATGCTTAGGTCTCTAACTTTTTTTCTGCAATTTCGCTTCGAAGTATTCGAAAAATATTCTAGAAATATTCGAGAATTATTCGAAAAATATTCGATTCGATTCGCACTCACACTTCAATATTCGAATTCGCTTCGCACCCAAAATTTTGCTATTCGCACAGCTAATATATATTATATATAATATTATATATTATATATAATATATATATTTATTATATATTTATATATATATATATATATATATCTATATATATATATATAATAATATATATTATATATATATATTATTGCATGGTCTCTTCGTTAATGGCATTTTTAGTTGCGAAGCATCTTATGGCGGGGCTCAAACTGTGTGCGGCGTGACCACCCTTACTGCGCATGCGCAAATCCTTCCACAGACCTCCTCCCCACTCTCCCTTTCCCCCTCTCTCCTCCCTCTGTCCACTCCCCCTCTGAAACGCGGGCTCGACATGCGAAACGCTGCTTCGCATCGCCTCAGGGCCCCTTTAGCGGGAGATGGTGTGCCCCTCTCCTGCGCAACGCCGCGATGAGCGCATGCGCGTCTCTTCCCCCTCTCCGTCCTCTTCTTCGCTCCCCCCCCCCTCTCGCGCCTGACGACCGCGTTCACCGCTCGCCCTGAGAGAATTAACGGCCAGGCTAGAGGGAAGACACGACGCGCGTAGAGTCCTCTTCGGGTCCGCGCGAGGTCGGTAGCATGCCCAACGAACGCCAACGGAACGCGATCGTGCAAGTGCTCCGGCTTCGCATCGCCTCATGGTCCCCTTTAGCGGGAGATGTTGTAATTTTTAAAGTGCAGAGCGCTTTAGAGGCCAGGGCTGTCGTCATCGTATGCTGTCGTCGTCTCATGTCACTTGGCGTCACGTATAGGCGAAGCCATGTATAGCACAGCCATGTATATATAGCATAGCCATGTGTGGGTGAGAAAACGAAGTGAAGTTGAGTGAGGTTTCATGTTACCACTGTCACTTAGGTTCGTCATACAGTCACACATCATCATCATCATCATCAACAACAGTCACATCAGGCAATACCAGTTTGGTGTATGACAAGCTAGCGAACGGCCGCGAAGGCCGCGAATGACCATGAGCGTGACATATAAATCATGACATACATGACATGCATATCATGGTTTTCATGCTACCACCGTCATTCATGTTCGTCATACAGGCGCGTCGCCTGTATGATATACACCAATTTTGGTGTATATCAGTCTAGCGAAACGACCGCGAGGGCACATGAGCTTGGTAGTAAATATGTCGTACATGACTTGCATGTCATGATTTTCATGTTACCACCTCTCATTTACGTTCGTCATGCAGTCGCGTCGAGTAATACCAGTTTTGGTGTATATCAGTAGCGAAACGGCCTCGAGTGCCATGAGCATGGCATGTAAATCATGCCATGCATGTCATGACTTTCATGTCACCACCTCTCATTTACGTTCGTCATGCAGTCGCGTCGCGCAATACCAGTTTTGGTGCATATCAATCTAGCGAAAAGGCCACGAGTGCGCCATGAGCAAAACATGTCAATCATGTCGTACATGGCATGCATGTCATGATTTTCATGGGACCACGTGTCAGTTATGTTTGTCATACAGAAAGTCTCCTCATACCAGTTTTCGTATATATCAATCATTTAAACGGCCGCGAGCGCCCGAGACCATGTCACGTAAATCATGCTGCACATGACATGCGGGTCATGAGTTGTATGTCAGGACCTGTCATTATGTTTGTCATGGACTTTTGTCACGCCATATCCAATTTTGGTATATATGAAACTAACGGTAACGGTCGCAAGGAGCCCCAAGGCCGTGGAATGTAAATCATGCTGTTCATGACATGCATGTCATGATTTTCATGCTATGACCTGTCATTTATGTTCGTAATAAGGTCATGTTATGCCAACACCAATTTTGGTATACATCCGATTAACGAAACGGCCAGGAGAGCACAAAGTCCGTAGGCGGCTAGATAGATAGATAGATAGATAGATAATAGATAGATAGATAGATAGATAGATAGATAGATAGATAATGATAGATAGATAGATACGCTCAAAAATCGCAGAAGTTTGCTAAGAAATGCTTCGCATTTAAAAAAAGTGGGGGTTTAGCGAATGACGCTTCGCGATGAGCCTCTACTGGTGTGCTTTTTGTTCTTTTCCATCGCTATTTATGATGCTTCCGATAACGGACCGGGTTCTGTGCGCATGTATGAGTGTGTTCTTGGTGCGTTTCAAAGCCGCTAGACTAGGCTCGCGTCATGAAGGAAGCAGAGTAACGTAGCAGTAGCGAGGGTAGAGCGAGGGCAGAGCGGCGGCGATCGTCACAGCTGCGAGGAGCAGCGCGTGGTTGAAGCGTCGCACAGGACAGGCCGACAAGGGGTAGGGGCATGAAAGAGAGAGGCAGGAGGGGAAGGGGAAAAAAAGAGGAGGATGGTCGCACTCTACCGTTGTCAGAGAAAGGAAGGGGAGCTTGGCACTCGAAAGCACCATGTCCCAGTTTATAAACACTCATCAACCCTCATCATCCAATACGTCCGCTCTGGTAGGGTTCCCGCCCCGGGTTACAGAGCGGGATCTTTTTGTTTTGAGCGAACGGTCCTCCCGGACAAGGGTGCCGCGCCCCGCTCAGCGCGAAGCGCCGAGCAGACGCAACATTCTCGCGGCTCGGTTCCCGTTCTACGCTAACGGGTACGCTACGGTCTGTCGCGACGAAAAAGATCGTCGTGCACGAGACAACGTGGCAGAGGTTTTGCCTGCTGGTTCCGGCAGCGAGCGGCTTGAATTGCTCGCGCAAAAAGGGTGCGCGAGCAGACGACAACAAATGGCACTCACGCTGAAGCGCGGCGAGCGGAGGAAACGAGTTCGGGGCGTGAGGGGGGAAAAAAATAGGGATGGTCGATTAAAAGTTTTAATCGAGTTAATCGTTAATCGTTAATCGATTTAGCCTTTAATCGATTAATTGCTTTCGGTGGAACCTTTTAATCGATTAATCGATTAATCGACGACATTTTAATGGGTGCTATTAAAACCGATATCTCTTTGTTTGAGAGGCATCGTTCGTGTTTAAGTATGGGGCCCAAATCTTTTCATTAGACGCGCGGGACGATGCCAAAATTCCCACTTTCGAAAGTGTCGACGACAGGGCCCCTTTTGTCCAGTGTGCGAAAAATTCACGACTTTCGCAAACTGGACATAAGGGGCCCGTCGTCGTTGGTTGATGTCGCGGATTCAAGCTCTGTGGCTATCATCCCTGGGACTATTCGGCAGCCGGTCGCATTTCTCGAAGCTGCTACTCGAGCTCATCAAACCGGAGGCGCGTTCGGGGACCACACTGGTTGGAGAGTCGCAGTTGAAACATGCAGTGTGGCGGAGGGTGAGGAAATCCCGAGAAAGGTAAAAGAGGAGACGAGGAGAAATTAAATAAGACGCTCGCTCTAGTAAGTAAGTCATCTTTTCTCGGTCTGTCGCTTAGATATTGTGGAAGCCTGCATAATACTATAATTGCGGACTGACGCAATCTTTTTCTTGAGGTCACCTATGCAGAGATTACACAGAAATATACTGGCCTCAAACAGACCCGCCATGTTCAGCGCAAAACAGGAACACGAAAACACAAGGAAGTACACGACACAAGCGCTGTCTAACAACTGAAATTTTAATGGAAGAACGTGTCATATCCTTGTGTTTTCGTGTTCCTGTTTTGCGCTGAACATGGCGAGTACGTTCCAACTAGCCCAATTTGCCACCTTACTTCAAACAGACCATCCGTACAGGCAACTGCGGGAAATAGAAGGAAAGAAGATGACATTTAGGGGCTCGTTTTTCTTTGTTAGACACATATTAGTTAGAACTAACAGACAATATTGCCAACAAAAAGATAGGGGGGTGTATTGTAATAATTGGGATATAAATCTGAAGAAAGTGAAGTGACGGAAAGATAACTTGCCGCCGGAAGGGACCGAACCTGCGACCTTCGAATTACTTTTAGGGGCTCGTTTTTCTTTGTTAGGCACATTATTAATTAGAACTAACAGACCATAATGCGAAGGGGAAAAGTATAGGGAGGTTAAGGGTGTATGACAAAGAGAAACGAGCCCTAAAAGTCACCCTTTCCCTCATTCATAGCGAGGGTCGCTTCTGGCAGACTTGGTGCCTTCAGGTAGTATGCGAGGGATTATTGGTAAGATGCCAGCTCGTAAAAAAGGTCACTGCTACGTGATGCCAAAAGGCAGAAAAAGAGTGTTCCACACTCGCCGCCATGGCTGTGATCGGCGCTGCCTAACACTCCTAGGTTTTAAATGCACATGTGTATATAACCCTATGAAGTGGGACGGGGGGATGACCGCCGCCGTAGCTCAGTGGCGCAGTTCGGTCCCTGCCGGCGGCAAGTTATCTTTTCGTCCACTTTACTTCTTACATTGATATCCCCTATTACAAATAACATGCTCTATACATTCCTTGGCATTATTGTCTGTTAGTTCTAATTAATATGCGGGAAATAGAGTGACATGAGTTTCTGCCTCCCGGCTAGAAAAAACAGCAGCTGCGCCAGTATACTCCGCAGGTTTCACCTGATCTTTGCCGTAACACAGCGCCACTCACCTTTTCAATCGTGCGTACATCCTGAACTGTGAGCGCTATTAGTGTACCAAACATTACAACATAAATTGCGCGACTGTCCTTTCTTGTCACAGCAGAAGACGGGGGGCCTCTAGCTGAAAGCTGTTTCTCCCTAAATATGCGACCATACAGTATTACTAAGTGCTACAAGGTCACTTCTGCAATAGTCAAATGCACTGGATGCTAGACGTTCGTTGTGTAAAGTTGCGGATTAC